>NW_027175522.1:0-147836 GCF_028021215.1 Eschrichtius robustus | reverse complement strand
CCTGCAATTCTGCCTTGCTTTCAAATCCTCTTTGTTGCCTTCCCTCAATATATTTGTAGACGAGAGTTATCATTTATAAGTCTGCAGGTTGGTGAATTGCAGTGCCCCCGAGCTCCATTTTTCAACTCGCTCTCTTGGGAGCTGGCCGCAAAAGCGCAGGATTGCTTTAGGCCCTATTCTGCTTCCGGGCGGCAGACTGAGCCTGTGGTTAATTCTTCTTCCTGATGGGAAAATAGAGTGACCTGTGCCTGTCCCAACACCTAGAGCTAGTCTCTCATTGGTTCCCCGTCTTCCCGTTCACCCTCAGTTCAAATTGCCACCTGTATGGAACAGGAGGTTAAAGGTGCTGATTCTCCAAGGAGGGAGATTGCTAGTAAAGCGGCTGGAATGGCGAACCCGAGCACAAGGAGACGAGAAATGAGGTGCGTTTTAGAAACCTTTCCCAATCACTCGGTGGACCGTCTTCTGGGTTTCTCATGCATGTTTTCGATGTAGGAAGATGCCCTTGAACCTGGAGATTTGGGACCCATGGGATGGGTACCACGCAGTATTACTTTAAAGCGTCTGCGTTTGCTCACCGAACCTCACCAAACCCCTCAGCCCCAAGAGTGTCCACCCTTATGTCTCAATCAGCTGCGGGTCTAGATATGGTCAATCCAGGTGGCATCACAGCGCCTGAACGAATTTTGTAAGAATTTCTCTCCCTTTCACTGTCTTTGTTTCACGGGTTTTTAAAATTAATTGAGTTTTATAATGGGGTTTAGCTGCTTTTCACTGCTGTGTTTATGCAGCTTTACACCCACTTGACTCACTTACAGAGAGATATCAATACATAGGTTTTAAGATTCTTACTAGTCAGATATAATCTTGGGCGGTGAATAGGGGGTGTTGAGTCCAGTTCCCTGAGCAAGGAGTAGGTCTTGTCTATTACGTATTGGGTTTATGGAACGGTATCTGAGCTAATTTGAAACCCTTGTTTTATGCATCACCCCACCTCACCTTTCCCGTTAGGCAGCCATAGTGTGTTTTCTAACCGTGTGAATCTGTTCTGTTTTGTAATTCAGTTCAAGGGTAGCGGTTTTTACATTCCCTCTATAGGTGATAACTTATGATAAGTGTCTTTTTCTGTGTGACTTATTTGAGTTAGAATTGTCGTACCTAAATCCACTCATCATGCTGCTACTAGCCTTATGACGTTGATTTCATGGCTGAGTGATATTCCATTGTACATAAGGACCACAACTTCTTTATCCATGTTTCTCTTTCCTGGGATATTTAAGGTGTAACGAAGTGGAGGTTCTTGTCAACAGAGCAGCCCTAAACTTTGGGGTGCTTGTGTCTTGCTGATTTTTAGTTTTCCCAATTTATACGCCCATGAGTGGAAGTGCCCTATGCTCTCTAAGCTGAGTTTTGTAAATGTTTCAGGACACACCGTACACTTCTCCAGAGTGGCTGTTGGCAATTTACATCCCGCCCATCAGCGTAGCAAGGCTCCCGTTTCTCCGTGGCCTGTCCTGCATTTCTGGTTTTGACACTTTATTCAGCATGGCCCTTTTGACCGATGGGAAGCGAGACTTCTTTGTAGCGCTGATTTGCCTTTCCAGGTTGCTTGGTTGGCCAAAAAGGGCGTATGCGTTTTTTCCTGAATATATTCAGGAAAAAACGCATACGCCCTTTTTGGCCAAGGGCATCATTGTCGAGGTTTTGCCGCTTTTCCTGTGCTTTAAAGGCGATTCGAATCTGCCTCCTGAAATCTGTTTCCTGCAATTCTGCCTTGCTTTCAAATCCTCTTTGTTGCCTTCCCTCAATATATTTGTAGACGAGAGTTATCATTTATAAGTCTGCAGGTTTGTGAATTGCAGTGCCCCCGAGCTCCATTTTTCAACTCGCTCTCTTGGGAGCTGGCCGCAAAAGCGCAGGATTGCTTTAGGCCCTATTCTGCTTCCTGGCGGCAGACTGAGCCTGTGGTTAATTCTTCTTCCTGATGGGAAAATAGAGTGACCTGTGCCTGTCCCAACACCTAGAGCTAGTCTCTCATTGGTTCCCCGTCTTCCCGTTCACCCTCAGGACAAATTGCCACCTGTATGGAACAGGAGGTTAAAGGTGCTGATTCTCCAAGGAGGGAGATTGCTAGTAAAGCGGCTGGAATGGCGAACCCGAGCACAAGGAGATGAGAAATGAGGTGCGTTTTAGAAACCTTTCCCGATCACTCGGTGGACCATCTTCTGGGTTTCTCATGCATGTTTTCGATGTAGGAAGATGCCCTTGAACCTGGAGATTTGGGACCCATGGGATGGGTACCACGCAGTATTACTTTAAAGCGTCTGCGTTTGCTCACCCAACCTCACCAAACCTCTCAGCCCCAAGAGTGTCCACCCTTATGTCTCAATCAGCTGCGGGTCTAGATATGGTCAATCCAGGTGGCATCACAGACCCTGAACGAATTTTGTAAGAATTTCTCTCTCTTTCACTGTCTTTGTTTCACGGGTTTTTAAAATTAATTGAGTTTTATAATGGGGTTTAGCTGCTTTTCACTGCTGTGTTTATGCAGCTTTACACCCACTTGACTCACTTACAGAGAGATATCAATACATAAGTTCTAAGATTCTTACTAGTCAGATATATTCTTGGGCGGTGAATAGGGGGTGTTGAGTCCAGTTCCCTGAGCAAGGAGTAGGTCTTGTCTATTACATATTGGGTTTATGGAACGGTATCTGAGCTAATTTGAAACCCTTGTTTTATGCATCACCCCACCTCACCTTTGCCGTTAGGCAGCCATAGTGTGTTTTCTAACCGTGTGACTCTGTTCTGTTTTGTAATTCAGTTCAAGGGCAGCGGTTTTTACATTCCCTCTATAGGTGATATCTTATGATAAGTGTCTTTTTCTGTGTGACTTATTTGACTTAGAATCGTCGTACCTAAATCCACTCATCATGCTGCTACTAGCCTTATGACGTTGATTTCATGGCTGAGTGATATTCCATTGTACATAAGGACCACAACTTCTTTATCCATGTTTCTCTTTCCTGGGATATTTAAGGTGTAACGAAGTGGAGGTTCTTGTCAACAGAGCAGCCCTAAACTTTGGGGTGCTTGTGTCTTGCTGATTTTTAGTTTTCCCAATTTATACGCCCATGAGTGGAAGTGCCCTATGCTCTCTAAGCTGAGTTTTGTAAATGTTTCAGGACACACCGTACACTTCTCCAGAGTGGTTGTTGGCAATTTACATCCCGCCCATCAGCGTAGCAAGGCTCCCGTTTCTCCGTGGCCTGTCCTGCATTTCTGGTTTTGACACTTTACTCAGCATGGCCCTTTTGACCGATGGGAAGCGAGACTTCTTTGTAGCGCTGATTTGCCTTTCCAGGTTGCTTGGTTGGCCAAAAAGGGCGTATGCGTTTTTTCCTGAATATATTCAGGAAAAAACGCATACGCCCTTTTTGGCCAAGGGCATCATTGTCGAGGTTTTGCCGCTTTTCCTGTGTTTTAAAGGCGATTTGAATCTGCCTCCTGAAATCTGTTTCCTGCAATTCTGCCTTGCTTTCAAATCCTCTTTGTTGCCTTCCCTCAATATATTTGTAGACGAGAGTTATCATTTATAAGTCTGCAGGTTTGTGAATTGCAGTGCCCCTGAGCTCCATTTTTCAACTCGCTCTCTTGGGAGCTGGCCGCAAAAGCGCAGGATTGCTTTAGGCCCTATTCTGCTTCCGGGCGGCAGACTGAGCCTGTGGTTAATTCTTCTTCCTGATGGGAAAATAGAGTGACCTGTGCCTGTCCCAACACCTAGAGCTAGTCTCTCATTGGTTCCCCCTCTTCCCGTTCACCCTCAGGAAAAATTGCCACCTGTATGGAACAGGAGGTTAAAGGTGCTGATTCTCCAAGGAGGGAGATTGCTAGTAAAGCGGCTGGAATGGCGAACCCGAGCACAAGGAGATGAGAAATGAGGTGCGTTTTAGAAACCTTTCCCGATCACTCGGTGGACCATCTTCTGGGTTTCTCATGCATGTTTTCGATGTAGGAAGATGCCCTTGAACCTGGAGATTTGGGACCCATGGGATGGGTACGACGCAGTATTACTTTAAAGCGTCTGCGTTTGCTCACCCAACCTCACCAAACCTCTCAGCCCCAAGAGTGTCCACCCTTATGTCTCAATCAGCTGCGGGTCTAGATATGGTCAATCCAGGTGGCATCACAGCCCCTGAACGAATTTTGTAAGAATTTCTCTCTCTTTCACTGTCTTTGTTTCACGGGTTTTTAAAATTAATTGAGTTTTATAATGGGGTTTAGCTGCTTTTCACTGCTGTGTTTATGCAGCTTTACACCCACTTGACTCACTTACAGAGAGATATCAATACATAAGTTCTAAGATTCTTACTAGTCAGATATATTCTTGGGCGGTGAATAGGGGGTGTTGAGTCCAGTTCCCTGAGCAAGGAGTAGGTCTTGTCTATTACATATTGGGTTTATGGAACGGTATCTGAGCTAATTTGAAACCCTTGTTTTATGCATCACCCCACCTCACCTTTGCCGTTAGGCAGCCATAGTGTGTTTTCTAACCGTGTGACTCTGTTCTGTTTTGTAATTCAGTTCAAGGGCAGCGGTTTTTACATTCCCTCTATAGGTGATATCTTATGATAAGTGTCTTTTTCTGTGTGACTTATTTGACTTAGAATCGTCGTACCTAAATCCACTCATCATGCTGCTACTAGCCTTATGACGTTGATTTCATGGCTGAGTGATATTCCATTGTACATAAGGACCACAACTTCTTTATCCATGTTTCTCTTTCCTGGGATATTTAAGGTGTAACGAAGTGGAGGTTCTTGTCAACAGAGCAGCCCTAAACTTTGGGGTGCTTGTGTCTTGCTGATTTTTAGTTTTCCCAATTTATACGCCCATGAGTGGAAGTGCCCTATGCTCTCTAAGCTGAGTTTTGTAAATGTTTCAGGACACACCGTACACTTCTCCAGAGTGGTTGTTGGCAATTTACATCCCGCCCATCAGCGTAGCAAGGCTCCCGTTTCTCCGTGGCCTGTCCTGCATTTCTGGTTTTGACACTTTACTCAGCATGGCCCTTTTGACCGATGGGAAGCGAGACTTCTTTGTAGCGCTGATTTGCCTTTCCAGGTTGCTTGGTTGGCCAAAAAGGGCGTATGCGTTTTTTCCTGAATATATTCAGGAAAAAACGCATACGCCCTTTTTGGCCAAGGGCATCATTGTCGAGGTTTTGCCGCTTTTCCTGTGTTTTAAAGGCGATTTGAATCTGCCTCCTGAAATCTGTTTCCTGCAATTCTGCCTTGCTTTCAAATCCTCTTTGTTGCCTTCCCTCAATATATTTGTAGACGAGAGTTATCATTTATAAGTCTGCAGGTTTGTGAATTGCAGTGCCCCTGAGCTCCATTTTTCAACTCGCTCTCTTGGGAGCTGGCCGCAAAAGCGCAGGATTGCTTTAGGCCCTATTCTGCTTCCGGGCGGCAGACTGAGCCTGTGGTTAATTCTTCTTCCTGATGGGAAAATAGAGTGACCTGTGCCTGTCCCAACACCTAGAGCTAGTCTCTCATTGGTTCCCCCTCTTCCCGTTCACCCTCAGGAAAAATTGCCACCTGTATGGAACAGGAGGTTAAAGGTGCTGATTCTCCAAGGAGGGAGATTGCTAGTAAAGCGGCTGGAATGGCGAACCCGAGCACAAGGAGATGAGAAATGAGGTGCGTTTTAGAAACCTTTCCCGATCACTCGGTGGACCATCTTCTGGGTTTCTCATGCATGTTTTCGATGTAGGAAGATGCCCTTGAACCTGGAGATTTGGGACCCATGGGATGGGTACCACGCAGTATTACTTTAAAGCGTCTGCGTTTGCTCACCCAACCTCACCAAACCTCTCAGCCCCAAGAGTGTCCACCCTTATGTCTCAATCAGCTGCGGGTCTAGATATGGTCAATCCAGGTGGCATCACAGCCCCTGAACGAATTTTGTAAGAATTTCTCTCTCTTTCACTGTCTTTGTTTCACGGGTTTTTAAAATTAATTGAGTTTTATAATGGGGTTTAGCTGCTTTTCACTGCTGTGTTTATGCAGCTTTACACCCACTTGACTCACTTACAGAGAGATATCAATACATAAGTTCTAAGATTCTTACTAGTCAGATATATTCTTGGGCGGTGAATAGGGGGTGTTGAGTCCAGTTCCCTGAGCAAGGAGTAGGTCTTGTCTATTACATATTGGGTTTATGGAACGGTATCTGAGCTAATTTGAAACCCTTGTTTTATGCATCACCCCACCTCACCTTTGCCGTTAGGCAGCCATAGTGTGTTTTCTAACCGTGTGACTCTGTTCTGTTTTGTAATTCAGTTCAAGGGCAGCGGTTTTTACATTCCCTCTATAGGTGATATCTTATGATAAGTGTCTTTTTCTGTGTGACTTATTTGACTTAGAATCGTCGTACCTAAATCCACTCATCATGCTGCTACTAGCCTTATGACGTTGATTTCATGGCTGAGTGATATTCCATTGTACATAAGGACCACAACTTCTTTATCCATGTTTCTCTTTCCTGGGATATTTAAGGTGTAACGAAGTGGAGGTTCTTGTCAACAGAGCAGCCCTAAACTTTGGGGTGCTTGTGTCTTGCTGATTTTTAGTTTTCCCAATTTATACGCCCATGAGTGGAAGTGCCCTATGCTCTCTAAGCTGAGTTTTGTAAATGTTTCAGGACACACCGTACACTTCTCCAGAGTGGTTGTTGGCAATTTACATCCCGCCCATCAGCGTAGCAAGGCTCCCGTTTCTCCGTGGCCTGTCCTGCATTTCTGGTTTTGACACTTTACTCAGCATGGCCCTTTTGACCGATGGGAAGCGAGACTTCTTTGTAGCGCTGATTTGCCTTTCCAGGTTGCTTGGTTGGCCAAAAAGGGCGTATGCGTTTTTTCCTGAATATATTCAGGAAAAAACGCATACGCCCTTTTTGGCCAAGGGCATCATTGTCGAGGTTTTGCCGCTTTTCCTGTGCTTTAAAGGCGATTCGAATCTGCCTCCTGAAATCTGTTTCCTGCAATTCTGCCTTGCTTTCAAATCCTCTTTGTTGCCTTCCCTCAATATATTTGTAGACGAGAGTTATCATTTATAAGTCTGCAGGTTTGTGAATTGCAGTGCCCCCGAGCTCCATTTTTCAACTCGCTCTCTTGGGAGCTGGCCGCAAAAGCGCAGGATTGCTTTAGGCCCTATTCTGCTTCCGGGCGGCAGACTGAGCCTGTGGTTAATTCTTCTTCCTGATGGGAAAATAGAGTGACCTGTGCCTGTCCCAACACCTAGAGCTAGTCTCTCATTGGTTCCCCGTCTTCCCGTTCACCCTCAGTTCAAATTGCCACCTGTATGGAACAGGAGGTTAAAGGTGCTTATTCTCCAAGAAGGGAGATTGCTAGTAAAGCGGCTGGAATGGCGAACCCGAGCACAAGGAGACGAGAAATGAGGTGCGTTTTAGAAACCTTTCCCAATCACTCGGTGGACCGTCTTCTGGGTTTCTCATGCATGTTTTCGATGTAGGAAGATGCCCTTGAACCTGGAGATTTGGGACCCATGGGATGGGTACCACGCAGTATTACTTTAAAGCGTCTGCGTTTGCTCACCGAACCTCACCAAACCCCTCAGCCCCAAGAGTGTCCACCCTTATGTCTCAATCAGCTGCGGGTCTAGATATGGTCAATCCAGGTGGCATCACAGCGCCTGAACGAATTTTGTAAGAATTTCTCTCCCTTTCACTGTCTTTGTTTCACGGGTTTTTAAAATTAATTGAGTTTTATAATGGGGTTTAGCTGCTTTTCACTGCTGTGTTTATGCAGCTTTACACCCACTTGACTCACTTACAGAGAGATATCAATACATAGGTTTTAAGATTCTTACTAGTCAGATATAATCTTGGGCGGTGAATAGGGGGTGTTGAGTCCAGTTCCCTGAGCAAGGAGTAGGTCTTGTCTATTACGTATTGGGTTTATGGAACGGTATCTGAGCTAATTTGAAACCCTTGTTTTATGCATCACCCCACCTCACCTTTCCCGTTAGGCAGCCATAGTGTGTTTTCTAACCGTGTGAATCTGTTCTGTTTTGTAATTCAGTTCAAGGGTAGCGGTTTTTACATTCCCTCTATAGGTGATAACTTATGATAAGTGTCTTTTTCTGTGTGACTTATTTGAGTTAGAATTGTCGTACCTAAATCCACTCATCATGCTGCTACTAGCCTTATGACGTTGATTTCATGGCTGAGTGATATTCCATTGTACATAAGGACCACAACTTCTTTATCCATGTTTCTCTTTCCTGGGATATTTAAGGTGTAACGAAGTGGAGGTTCTTGTCAACAGAGCAGCCCTAAACTTTGGGGTGCTTGTGTCTTGCTGATTTTTAGTTTTCCCAATTTATACGCCCATGAGTGGAAGTGCCCTATGCTCTCTAAGCTGAGTTTTGTAAATGTTTCAGGACACACCGTACACTTCTCCAGAGTGGCTGTTGGCAATTTACATCCCGCCCATCAGCGTAGCAAGGCTCCCGTTTCTCCGTGGCCTGTCCTGCATTTCTGGTTTTGACACTTTATTCAGCATGGCCCTTTTGACCGATGGGAAGCGAGACTTCTTTGTAGCGCTGATTTGCCTTTCCAGGTTGCTTGGTTGGCCAAAAAGGGCGTATGCGTTTTTTCCTGAATATATTCAGGAAAAAACGCATACGCCCTTTTTGGCCAAGGGCATCATTGTCGAGGTTTTGCCGCTTTTCCTGTGCTTTAAAGGCGATTCGAATCTGCCTCCTGAAATCTGTTTCCTGCAATTCTGCCTTGCTTTCAAATCCTCTTTGTTGCCTTCCCTCAATATATTTGTAGACGAGAGTTATCATTTATAAGTCTGCAGGTTGGTGAATTGCAGTGCCCCCGAGCTCCATTTTTCAACTCGCTCTCTTGGGAGCTGGCCGCAAAAGCGCAGGATTGCTTTAGGCCCTATTCTGCTTCCGGGCGGCAGACTGAGCCTGTGGTTAATTCTTCTTCCTGATGGGAAAATAGAGTGACCTGTGCCTGTCCCAACACTTAGAGCTAGTCTCTCATTGGTTCCCCCTCTTCCCGTTCACCCTCAGGACAAATTGCCACCTGTATGGAACAGGAGGTTAAAGGTGCTGATTCTCCAAGGAGGGAGATTGCTAGTAAAGCGGCTGGAATGGCGAACCCGAGCACAAGGAGATGAGAAATGAGGTGCGTTTTAGAAACCTTTCCCGATCACTCGGTGGACCATCTTCTGGGTTTCTCATGCATGTTTTCGATGTAGGAAGATGCCCTTGAACCTGGAGATTTGGGACCCATGGGATGGGTACCACGCAGTATTACTTTAAAGCGTCTGCGTTTGCTCACCCAACCTCACCAAAACTCTCAGCCCCAAGAGTGTCCACCCTTATGTCTCAATCAGCTGCGGGTCTAGATATGGTCAATCCAGGTGGCATCACAGCCCCTGAACGAATTTTGTAAGAATTTCTCTCTCTTTCACTGTCTTTGTTTCACGGGTTTTTAAAATTAATTGAGTTTTATAATGGGGTTTAGCTGCTTTTCACTGCTGTGTTTATGCAGCTTTACACCCACTTGACTCACTTACAGAGAGATATCAATACATAAGTTCTAAGATTCTTACTAGTCAGATATATTCTTGGGCGGTGAATAGGGGGTGTTGAGTCCAGTTCCCTGAGCAAGGAGTAGGTCTTGTCTATTACATATTGGGTTTATGGAACGGTATCTGAGCTAATTTGAAACCCTTGTTTTATGCATCACCCCACCTCACCTTTGCCGTTAGGCAGCCATAGTGTGTTTTCTAACCGTGTGACTCTGTTCTGTTTTGTAATTCAGTTCAAGGGCAGCGGTTTTTACATTCCCTCTATAGGTGATATCTTATGATAAGTGTCTTTTTCTGTGTGACTTATTTGACTTAGAATCGTCGTACCTAAATCCACTCATCATGCTGCTACTAGCCTTATGACGTTGATTTCATGGCTGAGTGATATTCCATTGTACATAAGGACCACAACTTCTTTATCCATGTTTCTCTTTCCTGGGATATTTAAGGTGTAACGAAGTGGAGGTTCTTGTCAACAGAGCAGCCCTAAACTTTGGGGTGCTTGTGTCTTGCTGATTTTTAGTTTTCCCAATTTATACGCCCATGAGTGGAAGTGCCCTATGCTCTCTAAGCTGAGTTTTGTAAATGTTTCAGGACACACCGTACACTTCTCCAGAGTGGTTGTTGGCAATTTACATCCCGCCCATCAGCGTAGCAAGGCTCCCGTTTCTCCGTGGCCTGTCCTGCATTTCTGGTTTTGACACTTTACTCAGCATGGCCCTTTTGACCGATGGGAAGCGAGACTTCTTTGTAGCGCTGATTTGCCTTTCCAGGTTGCTTGGTTGGCCAAAAAGGGCGTATGCGTTTTTTCCTGAATATATTCAGGAAAAAACGCATACGCCCTTTTTGGCCAAGGGCATCATTGTCGAGGTTTTGCCGCTTTTCCTGTGCTTTAAAGGCGATTCGAATCTGCCTCCTGAAATCTGTTTCCTGCAATTCTGCCTTGCTTTCAAATCCTCTTTGTTGCCTTCCCTCAATATATTTGTAGACGAGAGTTATCATTTATAAGTCTGCAGGTTGGTGAATTGCAGTGCCCCCGAGCTCCATTTTTCAACTCGCTCTCTTGGGAGCTGGCCGCAAAAGCGCAGGATTGCTTTAGGCCCTATTCTGCTTCCGGGCGGCAGACTGAGCCTGTGGTTAATTCTTCTTCCTGATGGGAAAATAGAGTGACCTGTGCCTGTCCCAACACCTAGAGCTAGTCTCTCATTGGTTCCCCGTCTTCCCGTTCACCCTCAGTTCAAATTGCCACCTGTATGGAACAGGAGGTTAAAGGTGCTGATTCTCCAAGGAGGGAGATTGCTAGTAAAGCGGCTGGAATGGCGAACCCGAGCACAAGGAGACTAGAAATGAGGTGCGTTTTAGAAACCTTTCCCAATCACTCGGTGGACCGTCTTCTGGGTTTCTCATGCATGTTTTCGATGTAGGAAGATGCCCTTGAACCTGGAGATTTGGGACCCATGGGATGGGTACCACGCAGTATTACTTTAAAGCGTCTGCGTTTGCTCACCGAACCTCACCAAACCCCTCAGCCCCAAGAGTGTCCACCCTTATGTCTCAATCAGCTGCGGGTCTAGATATGGTCAATCCAGGTGGCATCACAGCGCCTGAACGAATTTTGTAAGAATTTCTCTCCCTTTCACTGTCTTTGTTTCACGGGTTTTTAAAATTAATTGAGTTTTATAATGGGGTTTAGCTGCTTTTCACTGCTATGTTTATGCAGCTTTACACCCACTTGACTCACTTACAGAGAGATATCAATACATAGGTTTTAAGATTCTTACTAGTCAGATATAATCTTGGGCGGTGAATAGGGGGTGTTGAGTCCAGTTCCCTGAGCAAGGAGTAGGTCTTGTCTATTACGTATTGGGTTTATGGAACGGTATCTGAGCTAATTTGAAACCCTTGTTTTATGCATCACCCCACCTCACCTTTCCCGTTAGGCAGCCATAGTGTGTTTTCTAACCGTGTGAATCTGTTCTGTTTTGTAATTCAGTTCAAGGGTAGCGGTTTTTACATTCCCTCTATAGGTGATAACTTATGATAAGTGTCTTTTTCTGTGTGACTTATTTGAGTTAGAATTGTCGTACCTAAATCCACTCATCATGCTGCTACTAGCCTTATGACGTTGATTTCATGGCTGAGTGATATTCCATTGTACATAAGGACCACAACTTCTTTATCCATGTTTCTCTTTCCTGGGATATTTAAGGTGTAACGAAGTGGAGGTTCTTGTCAACAGAGCAGCCCTAAACTTTGGGGTGCTTGTGTCTTGCTGATTTTTAGTTTTCCCAATTTATACGCCCATGAGTGGAAGTGCCCTATGCTCTCTAAGCTGAGTTTTGTAAATGTTTCAGGACACACCGTACACTTCTCCAGAGTGGTTGTTGGCAATTTACATCCCGCCCATCAGCGTAGCAAGGCTCCCGTTTCTCCGTGGCCTGTCCTGCATTTCTGGTTTTGACACTTTACTCAGCATGGCCCTTTTGACCGATGGGAAGCGAGACTTCTGTGTAGCGCTGATTTGCCTTTCCAGGTTGCTTGGTTGGCCAAAAAGGGCGTATGCGTTTTTTCCTGAATATATTCAGGAAAAAACGCATACGCCCTTTTTGGCCAAGGGCATCATTGTCGAGGTTTTGCCGCTTTTCTTGTGCTTTAAAGGCGATTCGAATCTGCCTCCTAAAATCTGTTTCCTGCAATTCTGCCTTGCTTTCAAATCCTCTTAGTTGCCTTCCCTCAATATATTTGTAGACGAGAGTTATCATTTATAAGTCTGCAGGTTTGTGAATTGCAGTGCCCCTGAGCTCCATTTTTCAACTCGCTCTCTTGGGAGCTGGCCGCAAAAGCGCAGGATTGCTTTAGGCCCTATTCTGCTTCCGGGAGGCAGACTGAGCCTGTGGTTAATTCTTCTTCCTGATGGGAAAATAGAGTGACCTGTGCCTGTCCCAACACCTAGAGCTAGTCTCTCATTGGTTCCCCGTCTTCCCGTTCATCCTCCGTTCAAATTGCCACCTGTATGGAACAGGAGGTTAAAGGTGCTGATTCTCCAAGGAGGGAGATTGCTAGTAAAGCGGCTGGAATGGCGAACCCGAGCACAAGTAGATGAGAAATGAGGTGCGTTTTAGAAACCTTTCCCGATCACTCGATGGACCGTCTTCTGGGTTTCTCATGCATGTTTTCGATGTAGGAAGATGCCCTTGAACCTGGAGATTTGGGACCCATGGGATGGGTACCACGCAGTATTACTTTAAAGCGTCTGCATTTGCTCACCCAACCTCACCAAACCTCTCAGCCCCAAGAGTGTCCACCCTTATGTCTCAATCAGCTGCAGGTCTAGATATGGTCAATTCAGGTGGCATCACAGCCCCTGAACGAATTTTGTAAGAATTTCTCTCTCTTTCACTGTCTTTGTTTCACGGGTTTTTAAAATTAATTGAGTTTTATAATGGGGTTTAGCTGCTTTTCACTGCTGTGTTTATGCAGCTTTACACCCACTTGACTCACTTACAGAGAGATATCAATACATAGGTTTTAAGATTCTTACTAGTCAGATATATTCTTGGGCGGTGAATAGGGGGTGTTGAGTCCAGTTCCCTGAGCAAGGAGTAGGTCTTCTCTATTACTTATTGGGTTTATGGAACGGTATCTGAGCTAATTTGAAACCCTTGTTTTATGCATCACCCCACCTCACCTTTCCCGTTAGGCAGCCGTAGTGTGTTTTCTAACCGTGTGACTCTGTTCTGTTTTGTAATTCAGTTCAAGGGTAGCGGTTTTTACATTCCCTCTATAAGTGATATCTTATGATAAGTGTCTTTTTCTGTGTGACTTATTGCACTTAGAATCGTCGTACCTAAATCCACTCATCATGCTGCTACTAGCCTTATGACGTTGATTTCATGGCTGAGTGATATTCCATTGTACATAAGGACCACAACTTCTTTATCCATTTTTCTCTTTCCTGGGATATTTAAGGTGTAACGAAGTGGAGGTTCTTGTCAACAGAGCAGCCCTAAACTTTGGGGTGCTTGTGTCTTGCTGATTTTTAGTTTTCCCAATTTATATGCCCATGAGTGGAAGTGCCCTATGCTCTCTAAGCTGAGTTTTGTAAATGTTTCAGGACACACCGTACACTTCTCCAGAGTGGCTGTTGGCAATTTACATCCCGCCCATCAGCGTAGCAAGGCTCCCGTTTCTCCGTGGCCTGTCCTGCATTTCTGGTTTTGACACTTTATTCAGCATGGCCCTTTTGACCGATGGGAAGCGAGACTTCTTTGTAGCGCTGATTTGCCTTTCCAGGTTGCTTGGTTGGCCAAAAAGGGCGTATGCGTTTTTTCCTGAATATATTCAGGAAAAAACGCATACGCCCTTTTTGGCCAAGGGCATCATTGTCGAGGTTTTGCCGCTTTTCTTGTGCTTTAAAGGCGATTCGAATCTGCCTCCTAAAATCTGTTTCCTGCAATTCTGCCTTGCTTTCAAATCCTCTTAGTTGCCTTCCCTCAATATATTTGTAGACGAGAGTTATCATTTATAAGTCTGCAGGTTTGTGAATTGCAGTGCCCCTGAGCTCCATTTTTCAACTCGCTCTCTTGGGAGCTGGCCGCAAAAGCGCAGGATTGCTTTAGGCCCTATTCTGCTTCCGGGAGGCAGACTGAGCCTGTGGTTAATTCTTCTTCCTGATGGGAAAATAGAGTGACCTGTGCCTGTCCCAACACCTAGAGCTAGTCTCTCATTGGTTCCCCGTCTTCCCGTTCATCCTCCGTTCAAATTGCCACCTGTATGGAACAGGAGGTTAAAGGTGCTGATTCTCCAAGGAGGGAGATTGCTTGTAAAGCGGCTGGAATGGCGAACCCGAGCACAAGTAGATGAGAAATGAGGTGCGTTTTAGAAACCTTTCCCGATCACTCGATGGACCGTCTTCTGGGTTTCTCATGCATGTTTTCGATGTAGGAAGATGCCCTTGAACCTGGAGATTTGGGACCCATGGGATAGGTACCACGCAGTATTACTTTAAAGCGTCTGCATTTGCTCACCCAACCTCACCAAACCTCTCAGCCCCAAGAGTGTCCACCCTTATGTCTCAATCAGCTGCAGGTCTAGATATGGTCAATTCAGGTGGCATCACAGCCCCTGAACGAATTTTGTAAGAATTTCTCTCTCTTTCACTGTCTTTGTTTCACGGGTTTTTAAAATTAATTGAGTTTTATAATGGGGTTTAGCTGCTTTTCACTGCTGTGTTTATGCAGCTTTACACCCACTTGACTCACTTACAGAGAGATATCAATACATAGGTTTTAAGATTCTTACTAGTCAGATATATTCTTGGGCGGTGAATAGGGGGTGTTGAGTCCAGTTCCCTGAGCAAGGAGTACGTCTTGTCAATTACGTATTGGGTTTATGGAACGGTATCTGAGCTCTTTTGAAACCCTTGTTTTATGCATCACCCCACCTCACCTTTCCCGTTAGGCAGCCATAGTGTGTTTTCTAACCGTGTGACTCTGTTCTGTTTTGTAATTCAGTTCAAGGGTAGCGGTTTTTACATTCCCTCTATAAGTGATATCTTATGATAAGTGTCTTTTTCTGTGTGACTTATTGCACTTAGAATCGTCGTACCTAAATCCACTCATCATGCTGCTACTAGCCTTATGACGTTGATTTCATGGCTGAGTGATATTCCATTGTACATAAGGACCACAACTTCTTTATCCATTTTTCTCTTTCCTGGGATATTTAAGGTGTAACGAAGTGGAGGTTCTTGTCAACAGAGCAGCCCTAAACTTTGGGGTGCTTGTGTCTTGCTGATTTTTAGTTTTCCCAATTTATACGCCCATGAGTGGAAGTGCCCTATGCTCTCTAAGCTGAGTTTTGTAAATGTTTCAGGACACACCGTACACTTCTCCAGAGTGGCTGTTGGCAATTTATATCCCGCCCATCAGCGTAGCAAGGCTCCCGTTTCTCGGTGGCCTGTCCTGCATTTCTGGTTTTGACCCTTTATTCAGCATGGCCCTTTTGACCGATGGGAAGCGAGACTTCTGTGTAGCGCTGATTTGCCTTTCCAGGTTGCTTGGTTGGCCAAAAAGGGCGTATGCGTTTTTTCCTGAATATATTCAGGAAAAAACGCATACGCCCTTTTTGGCCAAGGGCATCATTGTCTAGGTTTTGCCGCTTTTCTTGTGCTTTAAAGGCGATTCGAATCTGCCTCCTGTAATCTGTTTCCTGCAATTCTGCCTTGCTTTCAAATCCTCTTTGTTGCCTTCCCTCAATATATTTGTAGACGAGAGTTATCATTTATAAGTCTGCAGGTTTGTGAATTGCAGTGCCCCTGAGCTCCATTTTTCAACTCGCTCTCTTGGAAGCTGGCCGCAAAAGCGCAGGATTGCTTTAGGCCCTATTCTGCTTCCGGGCGGCAGAATGAGCCTGTGGTTAATTCTTCTTCCTGATGGGAAAATAGAGTGACCTGTGCCTGTCCCAACACCTAGAGCTAGTCTCTCATTGGTTCCCCGTCTTCCCGTTCATCCTCAGTTCAAATTGCCACCTGTATGGAACAGGAGGTTAAAGGTGCTGATTCTCCAAGGAGGGAGATTGCTAGTAAAGCGGCTGGAATGGCGAACCCGAGCACAAGGAGATGAGAAATGAGGTGCGTTTTAGAAACCTTTCCCGATCACTCGGTGGACCATCTTCTGGGTTTCTCATGCATGTTTTCGATGTAGGAAGATGCCCTTGAACCTGGAGATTTGGGACCCATTGGATGGGTACCACGCAGTATTACTTTAAAGCGTCTGCGTTTGCTCACCGAACCTCACCAAACCCCTTAGCCCCACGAGTGTCCACCCTTATGTCTCAATCAGCTGCGGGTCTAGATATGGTCAATCCAGGTGGCATCACAGCCCCTGAACGAATTTTGTAAGAATTTCTCTCTCTTTCACTGTCTTTGTTTCACGGGTTTTTAAAATTAATTGAGTTTTATAATGGGGTTTAGCTGCTTTTCACTGCTGTGTTTATGCAGCTTTACACCCACTTGACTCACTTACAGAGAGATATCAATACATAGGTTTTAAGATTCTTACTAGTCAGATATATTCTTGGGCGGTGAATAGGGGGTGTTGAGTCCAGTTCCCTGAGCAAGGAGTAGGTCTTCTCTATTACATATTGGGTTTATGGAACGGTATCTGAGCTAATTTGAAACCCTTGTTTTATGCATCACCCCACCTCACCTTTCCCGTTAGGCAGCCGTAGTGTGTTTTCTAACCGTGTGACTCTGTTCTGTTTTGTAATTCAGTTCAAGGGTAGCGGTTTTTACATTCCCTCTATAAGTGATATCTTATGATAAGTGTCTTTTTCTGTGTGACTTATTGCCCTTAGAATCGTCGTACCTAAATCCACTCATCATGCTGCTACTAGCCTTATGACGTTGATTTCATGGCTGAGTGATATTCCATTGTACATAAGGACCACAACTTCTTTATCCATTTTTCTCTTTCCTGGGATATTTAAGGTGTAACGAAGTGGAGGTTCTTGTCAACAGAGCAGCCCTAAACTTTGGGGTGCTTGTGTCTTGCTGATTTTTAGTTTTCCCAATTTATACGCCCATGAGTGGAAGTGCCCTATGCTCTCTAAGCTGAGTTTTGTAAATGTTTCAGGACACACCGTACACTTCTCCAGAGTGGCTGTTGGCAATTTACATCCCGCCCATCAGCGTAGCAAGGCTCCCGTTTCTCCGTGGCCTGTCCTGCATTTCTGGTTTTGACCCTTTATTCAGCATGGCCCTTTTGACCGATGGGAAGCGAGACTTCTGTGTAGCGCTGATTTGCCTTTCCAGGTTGCTTGGTTGGCCAAAAAGGGCGTATGCGTTTTTTCCTGAATATATTCAGGAAAAAACGCATACGCCCTTTTTGGCCAAGGGCATCATTGTCGAGGTTTTGCCGCTTTTCTTGTGCTTTAAAGGCGATTCGAATCTGCCTCCTAAAATCTGTTTCCTGCAATTCTGCCTTGCTTTCAAATCCTCTTAGTTGCCTTCCCTCAATATATTTGTAGACGAGAGTTATCATTTATAAGTCTGCAGGTTTGTGAATTGCAGTGCCCCTGAGCTCCATTTTTCAACTCGCTCTCTTGGGAGCTGGCCGCAAAAGCGCAGGATTGCTTTAGGCCCTATTCTGCTTCCGGGAGGCAGACTGAGCCTGTGGTTAATTCTTCTTCCTGATGGGAAAATAGAGTGACCTGTGCCTGTCCCAACACCTAGAGCTAGTCTCTCATTGGTTCCCCGTCTTCCCGTTCATCCTCCGTTCAAATTGCCACCTGTATGGAACAGGAGGTTAAAGGTGCTGATTCTCCAAGGAGGGAGATTGCTAGTAAAGCGGCTGGAATGGCGAACCCGAGCACAAGTAGATGAGAAATGAGGTGCGTTTTAGAAACCTTTCCCGATCACTCGATGGACCGTCTTCTGGGTTTCTCATGCATGTTTTCGATGTAGGAAGATGCCCTTGAACCTGGAGATTTGGGACCCATGGGATGGGTACCACGCAGTATTACTTTAAAGCGTCTGCATTTGCTCACCCAACCTCACCAAACCTCTCAGCCCCAAGAGTGTCCACCCTTATGTCTCAATCAGCTGCAGGTCTAGATATGGTCAATTCAGGTGGCATCACAGCCCCTGAACGAATTTTGTAAGAATTTCTCTCTCTTTCACTGTCTTTGTTTCACGGGTTTTTAAAATTAATTGAGTTTTATAATGGGGTTTAGCTGCTTTTCACTGCTGTGTTTATGCAGCTTTACACCCACTTGACTCACTTACAGAGAGATATCAATACATAGGTTTTAAGATTCTTACTAGTCAGATATATTCTTGGGCGGTGAATAGGGGGTGTTGAGTCCAGTTCCCTGAGCAAGGAGTAGGTCTTCTCTATTACATATTGGGTTTATGGAACGGTATCTGAGCTAATTTGAAACCCTTGTTTTATGCATCACCCCACCTCACCTTTCCCGTTAGGCAGCCATAGTGTGTTTTCTAACCGTGTGACTCTGTTCTGTTTTGTAATTC
Organism: Eschrichtius robustus; assembly: GCF_028021215.1. Classification (NCBI taxonomy): domain Eukaryota; kingdom Metazoa; phylum Chordata; class Mammalia; order Artiodactyla; family Eschrichtiidae; genus Eschrichtius; species Eschrichtius robustus. Next base: position 129,174 of record NW_027175522.1, on the reverse strand, counting down.
AGTTCAAGGGTAGCGGTTTTTACATTCCCTCTATAAGTGATATCTTATGATAAATGTCTTTTTCTGTGTGACATATTTCACGTAGAATCGTCGTACCTAAATCCACTCATCATACTGCTACTAGCCTTATGACGTTGATTTCATGGCTGAGTGATATTCCATTGTACATAAGGACCACAACTTCTTTATCCATTTTTCTCTTTCCTGGGATATTTAAGGTGTAACGAAGTGGAGGTTCTTGTCAACAGAGCAGCCCTAAACTTTGGGGTGCTTGTGTCTTGCTGATTTTTAGTTTTCCCAATTTATACGCCCATGAGTGGAAGTGCCCTATGCTCTCTAAGCTGAGTTTTGTAAATGTTTCAGGACACACCGTACACTTCTCCAGAGTGGCTGTTGGCAATTTATATCCCGCCCATCAGCGTAGCAAGGCTCCCGTTTCTCAGTGGCCTGTCCTGCATTTCTGGTTTTGACCCTTTATTCAGCATGGCCCTTTTGACCGATGGGAAGCGAGACTTCTGTGTAGCGCTGATTTGCCTTTCCAGGTTGCTTGGTTGGCCAAAAAGGGCGTATGCGTTTTTTCCTGAATATATTCATCAAAAAACGCATACGCCCTTTTTGGCCAAGGGCATCATTGTCGAGGTTTTGCCGCTTTTCTTGTGCTTTAAAGGCGATTCGAATCTGCCTCCTGTAATCTGTTTCCTGCAATTCTGCCTTGCTTTCAAATCCTCTTTGTTGCCTTCCCTCAATATATTTGTAGACGAGAGTTATCATTTATAAGTCTGCAGGTTTGTGAATTGCAGTGCCCCTGAGCTCCATTTTTCAACTCGCTCTCTTGGGAGCTGGCCGCAAAAGCGCAGGATTGCTTTAGGCCCTATTCTGCTTCCGGGCGGCAGAATGAGCCTGTGGTTAATTCTTCTTCCTGATGGGAAAATAGAGTGACCTGTGCCTGTCCCAACACCTAGAGCTAGTCTCTCATTGGTTCCCCGTCTTCCCGTTCATCCTCAGTTCAAATTGCCACCTGTATGGAACAGGAGGTTAAAGGTGCTGATTCTCCAAGGAGGGAGATTGCTAGTAAAGCGGCTGGAATGGCGAACCCGAGCACAAGGAGATGAGAAATGAGGTGCGTTTTAGAAACCTTTCCCGATCACTCGGTGGACCATATTCTGGGTTTCTCATGCATGTTTTTGATGTAGGAAGATGCCCTTGAACCTGGAGATTTGGGACCCATTGGATGGGTACCACGCAGTATTACTTTAAAGCGTCTGCGTTTGCTCACCGAACCTCACCAAACCCCTTAGCCCCACGAGTGTCCACCCTTATGTCTCAATCAGCTGCGGGTCTAGATATGGTCAATCCAGGTGGCATCACAGCCCCTGAACGAATTTTGTAAGAATTTCTCTCTCTTTCACTGTCTTTGTTTCACGGGTTTTTAAAATTAATTGAGTTTTATAATGGGGTTTAGCTGCTTTTCACTGCTGTGTTTATGCAGCTTTACACCCACTTGACTCACTTACAGAGAGATATCAATACATAGGTTTTAAGATTCTTACTAGTCAGATATATTCTTGGGCGGTGAATAGGGGGTGTTGAGTCCAGTTCCCTGAGCAAGGAGTAGGTCTTCTCTATTACATATTGGGTTTATGGAACGGTATCTGAGCTAATTTGAAACCCTTGTTTTATGCATCACCCCACCTCACCTTTCCCGTTAGGCAGCCGTAGTGTGTTTTCTAACCGTGTGACTCTGTTCTGTTTTGTAATTCAGTTCAAGGGTAGCGGTTTTTACATTCCCTCTATAAGTGATATCTTATGATAAGTGTCTTTTTCTGTGTGACTTATTGCACTTAGAATCGTCGTACCTAAATCCACTCATCATGCTGCTACTAGCCTTATGACGTTGATTTCATGGCTGAGTGATATTCCATTGTACATAAGGACCACAACTTCTTTATCCATTTTTCTCTTTCCTGGGATATTTAAGGTGTAACGAAGTGGAGGTTCTTGTCAACAGAGCAGCCCTAAACTTTGGGGTGCTTGTGTCTTGCTGATTTTTAGTTTTCCCAATTTATACGCCCATGAGTGGAAGTGCCCTATGCTCTCTAAGCTGAGTTTTGTAAATGTTTCAGGACACACCGTACACTTCTCCAGAGTCGCTGTTGGCAATTTACATCCCGCCCATCAGCGTAGCAAGGCTCCCGTTTCTCCGTGGCCTGTCCTGCATTTCTGGTTTTGACACTTTATTCAGCATGGCCCTTTTGACCGATGGGAAGCGAGACTTCTGTGTAGCGCTGATTTGCCTTTCCAGGTTGCTTGGTTGGCCAAAAAGGGCGTATGCGTTTTTACCTGAATATATTCATCAAAAAACGCATACGCCCTTTTTGGCCAAGGGCATCATTGTCGAGGTTTTGCCGCTTTTCTTGTGCTTTAAAGGCGATTCGAATCTGCCTCCTGTAATCTGTTTCCTGCAATTCTGCCTTGCTTTCAAATCCTCTTTGTTGCCTTCCCTCAATATATTTGTAGACGAGAGTTATCATTTATAAGTCTGCAGGTTTGTGAATTGCAGTGCCCCTGAGCTCCATTTTTCAACTCGCTCTCTTGGGAGCTGGCCGCAAAAGCGCAGGATTGCTTTAGGCCCTATTCTGCTTCCGGGAGGCAGACTGAGCCTGTGGTTAATTCTTCTTCCTGATGGGAAAATAGAGTGACCTGTGCCTGTCCCAACACCTAGAGCTAGTCTCTCATTGGTTCCCCGTCTTCCCGTTCATCCTCAGTTCAAATTGCCACCTGTATGGAACAGGAGGTTAAAGGTGCTGATTCTCCAAGGAGGGAGATTGCTAGTAAAGTGGCTGGAATGGCGAACCCGAGCACAAGGAGATGAGAAATGAGGTGCGTTTTAGAAACCTTTCCCGATCACTCGGTGGACCATCTTCTGGGTTTCTCATGCATGTTTTCGATGTAGGAAGATGCCCTTGAACCTGGAGATTTGGGACCCATGGGATGGGTACCACGCAGTATTACTTTAAAGCATCTGCGTTTGCTCACCCAACCTCACCAAACCTCTCAGCCCCAAGAGTGTCCACCCTTATGTCTCAATCAGCTGCAGGTCTAGATATGGTCAATCCAGGTGGCATCACAGCCCCTGAACGAATTTTGTAAGAATTTCTCTCTCTTTCACTGTCTTTGTTTCACGGGTTTTTAAAATTAATTGAGTTTTATAATGGGGTTTAGCTGCTTTTCACTGCTGTGTTTATGCAGCTTTACACCCACTTGACTCACTTACAGAGAGATATCAATACATAGGTTTTAAGATTCTTACTAGTCAGATATATTCTTGGGCGGTGAATAGGGGGTGTTGAGTCCAGTTCCCTGAGCAAGGAGTAGGTCTTCTCTATTATATATTGGGTTTATGGAACGGTATCTGAGCTAATTTGAAACCCTTGTTTTATGCATCACCCCACCTCACCTTCCCCGTTAGGCAGCCATACTGTGTTTTCTAACCGTGTGACTCTGTTCTGTTTTGTAATTCATTTCAAGGGTAGCGGTTTTTACATTCCCTCTATAAGTGATATCTTATGATAAATGTCTTTTTCTGTGTGACTTATTTCACTTAGAATCGTCGTACCTAAATCCACTCATCATGCTGCTACTAGCCTTATGACGTTGATTTCATGGCTGAGTGATATTCCATTGTACATAAGGACCACAACTTCTTTATCCATTTTTCTCTTTCCTGGGATATTTAAGGTGTAACGAAGTGGAGGTTCTTGTCAACAGAGCAGCCCTAAACTTTGGGGTGCTTGTGTCTTGCTGATTTTTAGTTTTCCCAATTTATACGCCCATGAGTGGAAGTGCCTTATGCTCTCTAAGCTGAGTTTTGTAAATGTTTCAGGACACACCGTACACTTCTCCAGAGTGGCTGTTGGCAATTTACATCCCGCCCATCAGCGTAGCAAGGCTCCCGTTTCTCCGTGGCCTGTCCTGCATGTCTGGTTTTGACCCTTTATTCAGCATGGCCCTTTTGACCGATGGGAAACGAGACTTCTGTGTAGCGCTGATTTGCCATTCCAGGTTGCTTGGTTGGCCAAAAAGGGCGTATGCGTTTTTTCCTGAATATATTCATCAAAAAACGCATACGCCCTTTTTGGCCAAGGGCATCATTGTCGAGGTTTTGCCGCTTTTCCTGTGCTTTAAAGGCGATTCGAATCTGCCTCCTGAAATCTGTTTCCTGCAATTCTGCCTTGCTTTCAAATCCTCTTTGTTGCCTTCCCTCAATATATTTGTAGACGAGAGTTATCATTTATAAGTCTGCAGGTTTGTGAATTGCAGTGCCCCTGAGCTCCATTTTTCAACTCGCTCTCTTGGGAGCTGGCCGCAAAAGCGCAGGATTGCTTTAGGCCCTATTCTGCTTCCGGGCGGCAGAATGAGCCTGTGGTTAATTCTTCTTCCTGATGGGAAAATAGAGTGACCTGTGCCTGTCCCAACACCTAGAGCTAGTCTCTCATTGGTTCCCCGTCTTCCCGTTCATCCTCAGTTCAAATTGCCACCTGTATGGAACAGGAGGTTAAAGGTGCTGATTCTCCAAGGAGGGAGATTGCTAGTAAAGCGGCTGGAATGGCGAACCCGAGCACAAGGAGATGAGAAATGAGGTGCGTTTTAGAAACCTTTCCCGATCACTCGGTGGACCATCTTCTGGGTTTCTCATGCATGTTTTCGATGTAGGAAGATGCCCTTGAACCTGGAGATTTGGGACAAATTGGATGGGTACCACGCAGTATTACTTTAAAGCGTCTGCGTTTGCTCACCGAACCTCACCAAACCCCTTAGCCCCACGAGTGTCCACCCTTATGTCTCAATCAGCTGCGGGTCTAGATATGGTCAATCCAGGTGGCATCACAGCCCCTGAACGAATTTTGTAAGAATTTCTCTCTCTTTCACTGTCTTTGTTTCACGGGTTTTTAAAATTAATTGAGTTTTATAATGGGGTTTAGCTGCTTTTCACTGCTGTGTTTATGCAGCTTTACACCCACTTGACTCACTTACAGAGAGATATCAATACATAGGTTTTAAGATTCTTACTAGTCAGATATATTCTTGGGCGGTGAATAGGGGGTGTTGAGTCCAGTTCCCTGAGCAAGGAGTAGGTCTTCTCTATTACATATTGGGTTTATGGAACGGTATCTGAGCTAATTTGAAACCCTTGTTTTATGCATCACCCCACCTCACCTTTCCCGTTAGGCAGCCGTAGTGTGTTTTCTAACCGTGTGACTCTGTTCTGTTTTGTAATTCAGTTCAAGGGTAGCGGTTTTTACATTCCCTCTATAAGTGATATCTTATGATAAGTGTCTTTTTCTGTGTGACTTATTGCACTTAGAATCGTCGTACCTAAATCCACTCATCATGCTGCTACTAGCCTTATGACGTTGATTTCATGGCTGAGTGATATTCCATTGTACATAAGGACCACAACTTCTTTATCCATTTTTCTCTTTCCTGGGATATTTAAGGTGTAACGAAGTGGAGGTTCTTGTCAACAGAGCAGCCCTAAACTTTGGGGTGCTTGTGTCTTGCTGATTTTTAGTTTTCCCAATTTATACGCCCATGAGTGGAAGTGCCCTATGCTCTCTAAGCTGAGTTTTGTAAATGTTTCAGGACACACCGTACACTTCTCCAGAGTGGCTGTTGGCAATTTACATCCCGCCCATCAGCGTAGCAAGGCTCCCGTTTCTCCGTGGCCTGTCCTGCATTTCTGGTTTTGACCCTTTATTCAGCATGGCCCTTTTGACCGATGGGAAGCGAGACTTCTGTGTAGCAATGATTTGCCTTTCCAGGTTGCTTGGTTGGCCAAAAAGGGCGTATGCGTTTTTTCCTGAATATATTCATCAAAAAACGCATACGCCCTTTTTGGCCAAGGGCATCATTGTCGAGGTTTTGCCGCTTTTCTTGTGCTTTAAAGGCGATTCGAATCTGCCTCCTGTAATCTGTTTCCTGCAATTCTGCCTTGCTTTCAAATCCTCTTTGTTGCCTTCCCTCAATATATTTGTAGACGAGAGTTATCATTTATAAGTCTGCAGGTTTGTGAATTGCAGTGCCCCTGAGCTCCATTTTTCAACTCGCTCTCTTGGGAGCTGGCCGCAAAAGCGCAGGATTGCTTTAGGCCCTATTCTGCTTCCGGGAGGCAGACTGAGCCTGTGGTTAATTCTTCTTCCTGATGGGAAAATAGAGTGACCTGTGCCTGTCCCAACACCTAGAGCTAGTCTCTCATTGGTTCCCCGTCTTCCCGTTCATCCTCAGTTCAAATTGCCACCTGTATGGAACAGGAGGTTAAAGGTGCTGATTCTCCAAGGAGGGAGATTGCTAGTAAAGCGGCTGGAATGGCGAACCCGAGCACAAGGAGATGAGAAATGAGGTGCGTTTTAGAAACCTTTCCCGATCACTCGGTGGACCGTCTTCTGGGTTTCTCATGCATGTTTTCGATGTAGGAAGATGCCCTTGAACCTGGAGATTTGGGACCCATGGGATGGGTACCAGGCAGTATTACTTTAAAGCGTCTGCGTTTGCTCACCCAACCTCACCAAACCCCTCAGCCCCAAGAGTGTCCACCCTTATGTCTCAATCAGCTGCGGGTCTAGATATGGTCAATCCAGGTGGCATCACAGCCCCTGAACGAATTTTGTAAGAATTTCCCTCCCTTTCACTGTCTTTGTTTCACGGGTTTTAAAATTAATTGAGTTTTATAATGGGGTTTAGCTGCTTTTCACTGCTGTGTTTATGCAGCTTTACACTCACTTGACTCACTTACAGACAGATATCAATACATAGGTTTTAAGATTCTTACTAGTCAGATATATTCTTGGGCGGTGAATAGGGGGCGTTGAGTCCAGTTCCCTGAGCAAGGAGTAGGTCTTGTCAATTACGTATTCGGTTTATGGAACGGTATCTGAGCTAATTTGAAACCCTTGTTTTATGCATCACCCCACCTCACCTTTCCCGTTAGGCAGCCATAGTGTGTTTTCTAACCGTGTGACTCTGTTCTGTTTTGTAATTCAGTTCAAGGGTAGCGGTTTTTACATTCCCTCTATAAGTGATATCTTATGATAAGTGTCTTTTTCTGTGTGACTTATTTGACTTAGAATCGTCGTACCTAAATCCACTCATCATGCTGCTACTAGCCTTATGACGTTGATTTCATGGCTGAGTGATATTCCATTGTACATAAGGACCACAACTTCTTTATCCATTTTTCTCTTTCCTGGGATATTTAAGGTGTAACGAAGTGGAGGTTCTTGTCAACAGAGCAGCCCTAAACTTTGGGGTGCTTGTGTCTTGCTGATTTTTAGTTTTCCCAATTTATACGCCCATGAGTGGAAGTGCCCTATGCTCTCTAAGCTGAGTTTTCTAAATGTTTCAGGACACACCGTACACTTCTCCAGAGTGGCTGTTGGCAATTTACATCCCGCCCATCAGCGTAGCAAGGCTCCCGTTTCTCCGTGGCCTGTCCTGCATTTCTGGTTTTGACACTTTATTCAGCATGGCCCTTTTGACCGATGGGAAGCGAGACTTCTGTGTAGCGCTGATTTGCCTTTCCAGGTTGCTTGGTTGGCCAAAAAGGGCGTATGCGTTTTTTCCTGAATATATTCAGGAAAAAACGCATACGCCCATTTTGGCCAAGGGTATCATTGTCGAGGTTTTGCCGCTTTTCCTGTGCTTTAAAGGCGATTCGAATCTGCCTCCTGAAATCTGTTTCCTGCAATTCTGCCTTGCTTTCAAATCCTCTTTGTTGCCTTCCCTCAATATATTTGTAGACGAGAGTTATCATTTATAAGTCTGCAGGTTTGTGAATTGCAGTGCCCCTGAGCTCCATTTTTCAACTCGCTCTCTTGGGAGCTGGCCGCAAAAGCGCAGGATTGCTTTAGGCCCTATTCTGCTTCCGGGCGGCAGACTGAGCCTGTGGGTAATTCTTCATCCTGATGGGAAAATAGAGTGACCTGTGCCTGTCCCAACACCTAGAGCTAGTCTCTCATTGGTTCCCCGTCTTCCCGTTCATCCTCAGTTCAAATTGCCAACTGTATGGAACAGGAGGTTAAAGGTGCTGATTCTCCAAGGAGGCAGATTGCTAGTAAAGCGGCTGGAATGGCGAACCCGAGCACAAGGAGATGAGAAATGAGGTGCGTTTTAGAAACCTTTCCCGATCACTCGGTGGACCATCTTCTGGGTTTCTCATGGATGTTTTCGATGTAGGAAGATGCCCTTGAACCTGGAGATTTGGGACCCATGGGATGGGTACCACGCAGTATTACTTTAAAGCGTCTGCGTTTGCTCACCGAACCTCTCCAAACCCCTCAGCCCCAAGAGTGTCCACCCTTATGTCTCAATCAGCTGCGGTTCTAGATATGGTCAATCCAGGTGGCATCACAGCGCCTGAACGAATTTTGTAAGAATTTCTCTCCCTTTCACTGTCTTTGTTTCACGGGTTTTTAAAATTAATTGAGTTTTATAATGGGGTTTAGCTGCTTTTCACTGCTGTGTTTATGCAGCTTTACACCCACTTGACTCACTTCCAGAGAGATATCAATACATAGGTTTTAAGATTCTTACTAGTCAGATATATTCTTGGGCGGTGAATAGGGGGTGTTGAGTCCAGTTCCCTGAGCAAGGAGTAGGTCTTGTCAATTACGTATTGGGTTTATGGAACGGTATCTGAGCTCTTTTGAAACCCTTGTTTTATGCATCACCCCACCTCACCTTTCCCGTTAGGCAGCCATAGTGTGTTTTCTAACCGTGTGACTCTGTTCTGTTTTGTAATTCAGTTCAAGGGTAGCGGTTTTTACATTCCCTCTATAAGTGATATCTTATGATAAGTGTCTTTTTCTGTGTGACTTATTGCACTTAGAATCGTCGTACCTAAATCCACTCATCATGCTGCTACTAGCCTTATGACGTTGATTTCATGGCTGAGTGATATTCCATTGTACATAAGGACCACAACTTCTTTATCCATTTTTCTCTTTCCTGGGATATTTAAGGTGTAACAAAGTGGAGGTTCTTGTCAACAGAGCAGCCCTAAACTTTGGGGTGCTTGTGTCTTGCTGATTTTTAGTTTTCCCAATTTATACGCCCATGAGTGGAAGTGCCCTATGCTCTCTAAGCTGAGTTTTGTAAATGTTTCAGGACACACCGTACACTTCTCCAGAGTGGCTGTTGGCAATTTACATCCCGCCCATCAGCGTAGCAAGGCTCCCGTTTCTCCGTGGCCTGTCCTGCATTTCTGGTTTTGACACTTTATTCAGCATGGCCCTTTTGACCGATGGGAAGCGAGACTTCTGTGTAGCGCTGATTTGCCTTTCCAGGTTGCTTGGTTGGCCAAAAAGGGCGTATGCGTTTTTTCCTGAATATATTCAGGAAAAAACGCATACGCCCTTTTTGGCCAAGGGCATCATTGTCGAGGTTTTGCCGCTTTTCCTGTGCTTTAAAGGCGATTCGAATCTGCCTCCTGAAATCTGTTTCCTGCAATTCTGCCTTGCTTTCAAATCCTCTTTGTTGCCTTCCCTCAATATATTTGTAGACGAGAGTTATCATTTATAAGTCTGCAGGTTTGTGAATTGCAGTGCCCCTGAGCTCCATTTTTCAACTCGCTCTCTTGGGAGCTGGCCGCAAAAGCGCAGGATTGCTTTAGGCCCTATTCTGCTTCCGGGCGGCAGAATGAGCCTGTGGTTAATTCTTCTTCCTGATGGGAAAATAGAGTGACCTGTGCCTGTCCCAACACCTAGAGCTAGTCTCTCATTGGTTCCCCGTCTTCCCGTTCATCCTCAGTTCAAATTGCCACCTGTATGGAACAGGAGGTTAAAGGTGCTGATTCTCCAAGGAGGGAGATTGCTAGTAAAGCGGCTGGAATGGCGAACCCGAGCACAAGGAGATGAGAAATGAGGTGCGTTTTAGAAACCTTTCCCGATCACTCGGTGGACCATCTTCTGGGTTTCTCATGCATGTTTTCGATGTAGGAAGATGCCCTTGAACCTGGAGATTTGGGACCCATTGGATGGGTACCACGCAGTATTACTTTAAAGCGTCTGCGTTTGCTCACCGAACCTCACCAAACCCCTTAGCCCCACGAGTGTCCACCCTTATGTCTCAATCAGCTGCGGGTCTAGATATGGTCAATCCAGGTGGCATCACAGCCCCTGAACGAATTTTGTAAGAATTTCTCTCTCTTTCACTGTCTTTGTTTCACGGGTTTTTAAAATTAATTGAGTTTTATAATGGGGTTTAGCTGCTTTTCACTGCTGTGTTTATGCAGCTTTACACCCACTTGACTCACTTACAGAGAGATATCAATACATAGGTTTTAAGATTCTTACTAGTCAGATATATTCTTGGGCGGTGAATAGGGGGTGTTGAGTCCAGTTCCCTGAGCAAGGAGTAGGTCTTCTCTATTACATATTGGGTTTATGGAACGGTATCTGAGCTAATTTGAAACCCTTGTTTTATGCATCACCCCACCTCACCTTTCCCGTTAGGCAGCCGTAGTGTGTTTTCTAACCGTGTGACTCTGTTCTGTTTTGTAATTCAGTTCAAGGGTAGCGGTTTTTACATTCCCTCTATAAGTGATATCTTATGATAAGTGTCTTTTTCTGTGTGACATATTTCACTTAGAATCGTCGTACCTAAATCCACTCATCATGCTGCTACTAGCCTTATGACGTTGATTTCATGGCTGAGTGATATTCCATTGTACATAAGGACCACAACTTCTTTATCCATTTTTCTCTTTCCTGGGATATTTAAGGTGTAACGAAGTGGAGGTTCTTGTCAACAGAGCAGCCCTAAACTTTGGGGTGCTTGTGTCTTGCTGAATTTTAGTTTTCCCAATTTATACGCCCATGAGTGGAAGTGCCTTATGCTCTCTAAGGTGAGTTTTGTAAATGTTTCAGGACACACCGTACACTTCTCCAGAGTGGCTGTTGGCAATTTACATCCCGCCCATCAGCGTAGCAAGGCTCCCGTTTCTCCGTGGCCTGTCCTGCATGTCTGGTTTTGACCCTTTATTCAGCATGGCCCTTTTGACCGATGGGAAGCGAGACTTCTGTGTAGCGCTGATTTGCCTTTCCAGGTTGCTTGGTTGGCCAAAAAGGGCGTATGCGTTTTTTCCTGAATATATTCATCAAAAAACGCATACGCCCTTTTGGGCCAAGGGCATCATTGTCGAGGATTTGCCGCTTTTCCTGTGCTTTAAAGGCGATTCGAATCTGCCTCCTGAAATCTGTTTCCTGCAATTCTGCCTTGCTTTCAAATCCTCTTTGTTGCCTTCCCTCAATATATTTGTAGACGAGAGTTATCATTTATAAGTCTGCAGGTTTGTGAATTGCAGTGACCCTGAGCTCCATTTTTCAACTCGCTCTCTTGGGAGCTGGCCACAAAAGCGCAGGATTGCTTTAGGCCCTATTCTGCTTCCGGGCGGCAGAATGAGCCTGTGGTTAATTCTTCTTCCTGATGGGAAAATAGAGTGACCTGTGCCTGTCCCAACACCTAGAGCTAGTCTCTCATTGGTTCCCCGTCTTCCCGTTCATCCTCAGTTCAAATTGCCACCTGTATGGAACAGGAGGTTAAAGGTGCTGATTCTCCAAGGAGGGAGATTGCTAGTAAAGCGGCTGGAATGGCGAACCCGAGCACAAGGAGATGAGAAATGAGGTGCGTTTTAGAAACCTTTCCCGATCACTCGGTGGACCATCTTCTGGGTTTCTCATGCATGTTTTCGATGTAGGAAGATGCCCTTGAACCTGGAGATTTGGGACCCATTGGATGGGTACCACGCAGTATTACTTTAAAGCGTCTGCGTTTGCTCACCGAACCTCACCAAACCCCTTAGCCCCACGAGTGTCCACCCTTATGTCTCAATCAGCTGCGGGTCTAGATATGGTCAATCCAGGTGGCATCACAGCCCCTGAATGAATTTTGTAAGAATTTCTCTCTCTTTCACTGTCTTTGTTTCACGGGTTTTTAAAATTAATTGAGTTTTATAATGGGGTTTAGCTGCTTTTCACTGCTGTGTTTATGCAGCTTTACACCCACTTGACTCACTTACAGAGAGATATCAATACATAGGTTTTAAGATTCTTACTAGTCAGATATATTCTTGGGCGGTGAATAGGGGGTGTTGAGTCCAGTTCCCTGATCAAGGAGTAGGTCTTCTCTATTACATATTGGGTTTATGGAACGGTATCTGAGCTAATTTGAAACCCTTGTTTTATGCATCACCCCACCTCACCTTTCCCGTTAGGCAGCCGTAGTGTGTTTTCTAACCGTGTGACTCTGTTCTGTTTTGTAATTCAGTTCAAGGGTAGCGGTTTTTACATTCCCTCTATAAGTGATATCTTATGATAAGTGTCTTTTTCTGTGTGACTTATTGCACTTAGAATCGTCGTACCTAAATCCACTCATCATGCTGCTACTAGCCTTATGACGTTGATTTCATGGCTGAGTGATATTCCATTGTACATAAGGACCACAACTTCTTTATCCTTTTTTCTCTTTCCTGGGATATTTAAGGTGTAACGAAGTGGAGGTTCTTGTCAACAGAGCAGCCCTAAACTTTGGGGTGCTTGTGTCTTGCTGATTTTTAGTTTTCCCAATTTATACGCCCATGAGTGGAAGTGCCCTATGCTCTCTAAGCTGAGTTTTGTAAATGTTTCAGGACACACCGTACACTTCTCCAGAGTGGCTGTTGGCAATTTACATCCCGCCCATCAGCGTAGCAAGGCTCCCGTTTCTCCGTGGCCTGTCCTGCATTTCTGGTTTTGACCCTTTATTCAGCATGGCCCTTTTGACCGATGGGAAGCGAGACTTCTGTGTAGCGATGATTTGCCTTTCCAGGTTGCTTGGTTGGCCAAAAAGGGCGTATGCGTTTTTTCCTGAATATATTCATCAAAAAACGCATACGCCCTTTTTGGCCAAGGGCATCATTGTCGAGGTTTTGCCGCTTTTCTTGTGCTTTAAAGGCGATTCGAATCTGCCTCCTGTAATCTGTTTCCTGCAATTCTGCCTTGCTTTCAAATCCTCTTTGTTGCCTTCCCTCAATATATTTGTAGACGAGAGTTATCATTTATAAGTCTGCAGGTTTGTGAATTGCAGTGCCCCTGAGCTCCATTTTTCAACTCGCTCTCTTGGGAGCTGGCCGCAAAAGCGCAGGATTGCTTTAGGCCCTATTCTGCTTCCGGGCGGCAGACTGAGCCTGTGGGTAATTCTTCTTCCTGATGGGAAAATAGAGTGACCTGTGCCTGTCCCAACACCTAGAGCTAGTCTCTCATTGGTTCCCCGTCTTCCCGTTCATCCTCAGTTCAAATTGCCACCTGTATGGAACAGGAGGTTAAAGGTGCTGATTCTCCAAGGAGGGAGATTGCTAGTAAAGCGGCTGGAATGGCGAACCCGAGCACAAGGAGATGAGAAATGAGGTGCGTTTTAGAAACCTTTCCCGATCACTCGGTGGACCGTCTTCTGGGTTTCTCATGCATGTTTTCGATGTAGGAAGATGCCCTTCAACCTGGAGATTTGGGACCCATGGGATGGGTACCAGGCAGTATTACTTTAAAGCGTCTGTGTTTGCTCACCCAACCTCACCAAACCCCTCAGCCCCAAGAGTGTCCACCCTTATGTCTCAATCAGCTGCGGGTCTAGATATGGTCAATCCAGGTGGCATCACAGCCCCTGAACGAATTTTGTAAGAATTTCCCTCCCTTTCACTGTCTTTGTTTCACGGGTTTTTAAAATTAATTGAGTTTTATAATGGGGTTTAGCTGCTTTTCACTGCTGTGTTTATGCAGCTTTACACTCACTTGACTCACTTACAGACAGATATCAATACATAGGTTTTAAGATTCTTACTAGTCAGATATATTCTTGGGCGGTGAATAGGGGGTGTTGAGTCCAGTTCCCTGAGCAAGGAGTAGGTCTTGTCAATTACGTATTCGGTTTATGGAACGGTATCTGAGCTAATTTGAAACCCTTGTTTTATGCATCACCCCACCTCACCTTCCCCGTTAGGCAGCCATCGTGTGTTTTCTAACCGTGTGACTCTGTTCTGTTTTGTAATTCATTTCAAGGGTAGCGGTTTTTACATTCCCTCTATAAGTGATATCTTATGATAAATGTCTTTTTCTGTGTGACTTATTTCACTTAGAATCGTCGTACCTAAATCCACTCATCATGCTGCTACTAGCCTTATGACGTTGATTTCATGGCTGAGTGATATTCCATTGTACATAAGGACCACAACTTCTTTATCCATTTTTCTCTTTCCTGGGATATTTAAGGTGTAACGAAGTGGAGGTTCTTGTCAACAGAGCAGCCCTAAACTTTGGGGTGCTTGTGTCTTGCTGATTTTTAGTTTTCCCAATTTATACGCCCATGAGTGGAAGTGCCTTATGCTCTCTAAGGTGAGTTTTGTAAATGTTTCAGGACACACCGTACACTTCTCCAGAGTGGCTGTTGGCAATTTACATCCCGCCCATCAGCGTAGCAAGGCTCCCGTTTCTCCGTGGCCTGTCCTGCATGTCTGGTTTTGACCCTTTATTCAGCATGGCCCTTTTGACCGATGGGAAGCGAGACTTCTGTGTAGCGCTGATTTGCCTTTCCAGGTTGCTTGGTTGGCCAAAAAGGGCGTATGCGTTTTTTCCTGAATATATTCATCAAAAAACGCATACGCCCTTTTGGGCCAAGGGCATCATTGTCGAGGATTTGCCGCTTTTCCTGTGCTTTAAAGGCGATTCGAATCTGCCTCCTGAAATCTGTTTCCTGCAATTCTGCCTTGCTTTCAAATCCTCTTTGTTGCCTTCCCTCAATATATTTGTAGACGAGAGTTATCATTTATAAGTCTGCAGGTTTGTGAATTGCAGTGCCCCTGAGCTCCATTTTTCAACTCGCTCTCTTGGGAGCTGGCCGCAAAAGCGCAGGATTGCTTTAGGCCCTATTCTGCTTCCGGGCGGCAGAATGAGCCTGTGGTTAATTCTTCTTCCTGATGGGAAAATAGAGTGACCTGTGCCTGTCCCAACACCTAGAGCTAGTCTCTCATTGGTTCCCCGTCTTCCCGTTCATCCTCAGTTCAAATTGCCACCTGTATGGAACAGGAGGTTAAAGGTGCTGATTCTCCAAGGAGGGAGATTGCTAGTAAAGTGGCTGGAATGGCGAACCCGAGCACAAGGAGAGGAGAAATGAGGTGCGTTTTAGAAACCTTTCCCGATCACTCGGTGGACCGTCTTCTGGGTTTCTCATGCATGTTTTCGATGTAGGAAGATGCCCTTGAACCTGGAGATTTGGGACCCATGGGATGGGTACCACGCAGTATTACTTTAAAGCGTCTGCGTTTGCTCACCCAACCTCACCAAACCTCTCAGCCCCAAGAGTGTCCACCCTTATGTCTCAATCAGCTGCGGGTCTAGATATGGTCAATCCAGGTGGCATCACAGCCCCTGAACGAATTTTGTAAGAATTTCTCTCTCTTTCACTGTCTTTGTTTCACGGGTTTTTAAAATTAATTGAGTTTTATAATGGGGTTTAGCTGCTTTTCACTGCTGTGTTTATGCAGCTTTACACCCACTTGACTCACTTACAGAGAGATATCAATACATAGGTTTTAAGATTCTTACTAGTCAGATATATTCTTGGGCGGTGAATAGGGGGTGTTGAGTCCAGTTCCCTGAGCAAGGAGTAGGTCTTCTCTATTACATATTGGGTTTATGGAACGGTATCTGAGCTAATTTGAAACCCTTGTTTTATGCATCACCCCACCTCACCTTTCCCGTTAGGCAGCCGTAGTGTGTTTTCTAACCGTGTGACTCTGTTCTGTTTTGTAATTCAGTTCAAGGGTAGCGGTTTTTACATTCCCTCTATAAGTGATATCTTATGATAAGTGTCTTTTTCTGTGTGACTTATTGCACTTAGAATCGTCGTACCTAAATCCACTCATCATGCTGCTACTAGCCTTATGACGTTGATTTCATGGCTGAGTGATATTCCATTGTACATAAGGACCACAACTTCTTTATCCATTTTTCTCTTTCCTGGGATATTTAAGGTGTAACGAAGTGGAGGTTCTTGTCAACAGAGCAGCCCTAAACTTTGGGGTGCTTGTGTCTTGCTGATTTTTAGTTTTCCCAATTTATACGCCCATGAGTGGAAGTGCCCTATGCTCTCTAAGCTGAGTTTTGTAAATGTTTCAGGACACACCGTACACTTCTCCAGAGTGGCTGTTGGCAATTTACATCCCGCCCATCAGCGTAGCAAGGCTCCCGTTTCTCCGTGGCCTGTCCTGCATTTCTGGTTTTGACCCTTTATTCAGCATGGCCCTTTTGACCGATGGGAAGCGAGACTTCTGTGTAGCAATGATTTGCCTTTCCAGGTTGCTTGGTTGGCCAAAAAGGGCGTATGCGTTTTTTCCTGAATATATTCATCAAAAAACGCATACGCCCTTTTTGGCCAAGGGCATCATTGTCGAGGTTTTGCCGCTTTTCTTGTGCTTTAAAGGCGATTCGAATCTGCCTCCTGTAATCTGTTTCCTGCAATTCTGCCTTGCTTTCAAATCCTCTTTGTTGCCTTCCCTCAATATATTTGTAGACGAGAGTTATCATTTATAAGTCTGCAGGTTTGTGAATTGCAGTGCCCCTGAGCTCCATTTTTCAACTCGCTCTCTTGGGAGCTGGCCGCAAAAGCGCAGGATTGCTTTAGGCCCTATTCTGCTTCCGGGCGGCAGAATGAGCCTGTGGTTAATTCTTCTTCCTGATGGGAAAATAGAGTGACCTGTGCCTGTCCCAACACCTAGAGCTAGTCTCTCATTGGTTCCCCGTCTTCCCGTTCATCCTCAGTTCAAATTGCCACCTGTATGGAACAGGAGGTTAAAGGTGCTGATTCTCCAAGGAGGGAGATTGCTAGTAAAGCGGCTGGAATGGCGAACCCGAGCACAAGGAGATGAGAAATGAGGTGCGTTTTAGAAACCTTTCCCGATCACTCGGTGGACCATATTCTGGGTTTCTCATGCATGTTTTTGATGTAGGAAGATGCCCTTGAACCTGGAGATTTGGGACCCATTGGATGGGTACCACGCAGTATTACTTTAAAGCGTCTGCGTTTGCTCACCGAACCTCACCAAACCCCTTAGCCCCACGAGTGTCCACCCTTATGTCTCAATCAGCTGCGGGTCTAGATATGGTCAATCCAGGTGGCATCACAGCCCCTGAACGAATTTTGTAAGAATTTCTCTCTCTTTCACTGTCTTTGTTTCACGGGTTTTTAAAATTAATTGAGTTTTATAATGGGGTTTAGCTGCTTTTCACTGCTGTGTTTATGCAGCTTTACACCCACTTGACTCACTTACAGAGAGATATCAATACATAGGTTTTAAGATTCTTACTAGTCAGATATATTCTTGGGCGGTGAATAGGGGGTGTTGAGTCCAGTTCCCTGAGCAAGGAGTAGGTCTTCTCTATTACATATTGGGTTTATGGAACGGTATCTGAGCTAATTTGAAACCCTTGTTTTATGCATCACCCCACCTCACCTTTCCCGTTAGGCAGCCGTAGTGTGTTTTCTAACCGTGTGACTCTGTTCTGTTTTGTAATTCAGTTCAAGGGTAGCGGTTTTTACATTCCCTCTATAAGTGATATCTTATGATAAGTGTCTTTTTCTGTGTGACTTATTGCACTTAGAATCGTCGTACCTAAATCCACTCATCATGCTGCTACTAGCCTTATGACGTTGATTTCATGGCTGAGTGATATTCCATTGTACATAAGGACCACAACTTCTTTATCCATTTTTCTCTTTCCTGGGATATTTAAGGTGTAACGAAGTGGAGGTTCTTGTCAACAGAGCAGCCCTAAACTTTGGGGTGCTTGTGTCTTGCTGATTTTTAGTTTTCCCAATTTATACGCCCATGAGTGGAAGTGCCCTATGCTCTCTAAGCTGAGTTTTGTAAATGTTTCAGGACACACCGTACACTTCTCCAGAGTCGCTGTTGGCAATTTACATCCCGCCCATCAGCGTAGCAAGGCTCCCGTTTCTCCGTGGCCTGTCCTGCATTTCTGGTTTTGACACTTTATTCAGCATGGCCCTTTTGACCGATGGGAAGCGAGACTTCTGTGTAGCGCTGATTTGCCTTTCCAGGTTGCTTGGTTGGCCAAAAAGGGCGTATGCGTTTTTACCTGAATATATTCATCAAAAAACGCATACGCCCTTTTTGGCCAAGGGCATCATTGTCGAGGTTTTGCCGCTTTTCTTGTGCTTTAAAGGCGATTCGAATCTGCCTCCTGTAATCTGTTTCCTGCAATTCTGCCTTGCTTTCAAATCCTCTTTGTTGCCTTCCCTCAATATATTTGTAGACGAGAGTTATCATTTATAAGTCTGCAGGTTTGTGAATTGCAGTGCCCCTGAGCTCCATTTTTCAACTCGCTCTCTTGGGAGCTGGCCGCAAAAGCGCAGGATTGCTTTAGGCCCTATTCTGCTTCCGGGAGGCAGACTGAGCCTGTGGTTAATTCTTCTTCCTGATGGGAAAATAGAGTGACCTGTGCCTGTCCCAACACCTAGAGCTAGTCTCTCATTGGTTCCCCGTCTTCCCGTTCATCCTCAGTTCAAATTGCCACCTGTATGGAACAGGAGGTTAAAGGTGCTGATTCTCCAAGGAGGGAGATTGCTAGTAAAGTGGCTGGAATGGCGAACCCGAGCACAAGGAGATGAGAAATGAGGTGCGTTTTAGAAACCTTTCCCGATCACTCGGTGGACCATCTTCTGGGTTTCTCATGCATGTTTTCGATGTAGGAAGATGCCCTTGAACCTGGAGATTTGGGACCCATGGGATGGGTACCACGCAGTATTACTTTAAAGCATCTGCGTTTGCTCACCCAACCTCACCAAACCTCTCAGCCCCAAGAGTGTCCACCCTTATGTCTCAATCAGCTGCAGGTCTAGATATGGTCAATCCAGGTGGCATCACAGCCCCTGAACGAATTTTGTAAGAATTTCTCTCTCTTTCACTGTCTTTGTTTCACGGGTTTTTAAAATTAATTGAGTTTTATAATGGGGTTTAGCTGCTTTTCACTGCTGTGTTTATGCAGCTTTACACCCACTTGACTCACTTACAGAGAGATATCAATACATAGGTTTTAAGATTCTTACTAGTCAGATATATTCTTGGGCGGTGAATAGGGGGTGTTGAGTCCAGTTCCCTGAGCAAGGAGTAGGTCTTCTCTATTACATATTGGGTTTATGGAACGGTATCTGAGCTAATTTGAAACCCTTGTTTTATGCATCACCCCACCTCACCTTTCCCGTTAGGCAGCCGTAGTGTGTTTTCTAACCGTGTGACTCTGTTCTGTTTTGTAATTCAGTTCAAGGGTAGCGGTTTTTACATTCCCTCTATAAGTGATATCTTATGATAAGTGTCTTTTTCTGTGTGACTTATTGCACTTAGAATCGTCGTACCTAAATCCACTCATCATGCTGCTACTAGCCTTATGACGTTGATTTCATGGCTGAGTGATATTCCATTGTACATAAGGACCACAACTTCTTTATCCATTTTTCTCTTTCCTGGGATATTTAAGGTGTAACGAAGTGGAGGTTCTTGTCAACAGAGCAGCCCTAAACTTTGGGGTGCTTGTGTCTTGCTGATTTTTAGTTTTCCCAATTTATACGCCCATGAGTGGAAGTGCCCTATGCTCTCTAAGCTGAGTTTTGTAAATGTTTCAGGACACACCGTACACTTCTCCAGAGTGGCTGTTGGCAATTTACATCCCGCCCATCAGCGTAGCAAGGCTCCCGTTTCTCCGTGGCCTGTCCTGCATTTCTGGTTTTGACCCTTTATTCAGCATGGCCCTTTTGACCGATGGGAAGCGAGACTTCTGTGTAGCAATGATTTGCCTTTCCAGGTTGCTTGGTTGGCCAAAAAGGGCGTATGCGTTTTTTCCTGAATATATTCATCAAAAAACGCATACGCCCTTTTTGGCCAAGGGCATCATTGTCGAGGTTTTGCCGCTTTTCTTGTGCTTTAAAGGCGATTCGAATCTGCCTCCTGTAATCTGTTTCCTGCAATTCTGCCTTGCTTTCAAATCCTCTTTGTTGCCTTCCCTCAATATATTTGTAGACGAGAGTTATCATTTATAAGTCTGCAGGTTTGTGAATTGCAGTGCCCCTGAGCTCCATTTTTCAACTCGCTCTCTTGGGAGCTGGCCGCAAAAGCGCAGGATTGCTTTAGGCCCTATTCTGCTTCCGGGAGGCAGACTGAGCCTGTGGTTAATTCTTCTTCCTGATGGGAAAATAGAGTGACCTGTGCCTGTCCCAACACCTAGAGCTAGTCTCTCATTGGTTCCCCGTCTTCCCGTTCATCCTCAGTTCAAATTGCCACCTGTATGGAACAGGAGGTTAAAGGTGCTGATTCTCCAAGGAGGGAGATTGCTAGTAAAGCGGCTGGAATGGCGAACCCGAGCACAAGGAGATGAGAAATGAGGTGCGTTTTAGAAACCTTTCCCGATCACTCGGTGGACCGTCTTCTGGGTTTCTCATGCATGTTTTCGATGTAGGAAGATGCCCTTGAACCTGGAGATTTGGGACCCATGGGATGGGTACCAGGCAGTATTACTTTAAAGCGTCTGCGTTTGCTCACCCAACCTCACCAAACCCCTCAGCCCCAAGAGTGTCCACCCTTATGTCTCAATCAGCTGCGGGTCTAGATATGGTCAATCCAGGTGGCATCACAGCCCCTGAACGAATTTTGTAAGAATTTCCCTCCCTTTCACTGTCTTTGTTTCACGGGTTTTAAAATTAATTGAGTTTTATAATGGGGTTTAGCTGCTTTTCACTGCTGTGTTTATGCAGCTTTACACTCACTTGACTCACTTACAGACAGATATCAATACATAGGTTTTAAGATTCTTACTAGTCAGATATATTCTTGGGCGGTGAATAGGGGGCGTTGAGTCCAGTTCCCTGAGCAAGGAGTAGGTCTTGTCAATTACGTATTCGGTTTATGGAACGGTATCTGAGCTAATTTGAAACCCTTGTTTTATGCATCACCCCACCTCACCTTTCCCGTTAGGCAGCCATAGTGTGTTTTCTAACCGTGTGACTCTGTTCTGTTTTGTAATTCAGTTCAAGGGTAGCGGTTTTTACATTCCCTCTATAAGTGATATCTTATGATAAGTGTCTTTTTCTGTGTGACTTATTTGACTTAGAATCGTCGTACCTAAATCCACTCATCATGCTGCTACTAGCCTTATGACGTTGATTTCATGGCTGAGTGATATTCCATTGTACATAAGGACCACAACTTCTTTATCCATTTTTCTCTTTCCTGGGATATTTAAGGTGTAACGAAGTGGAGGTTCTTGTCAACAGAGCAGCCCTAAACTTTGGGGTGCTTGTGTCTTGCTGATTTTTAGTTTTCCCAATTTATACGCCCATGAGTGGAAGTGCCCTATGCTCTCTAAGCTGAGTTTTCTAAATGTTTCAGGACACACCGTACACTTCTCCAGAGTGGCTGTTGGCAATTTACATCCCGCCCATCAGCGTAGCAAGGCTCCCGTTTCTCCGTGGCCTGTCCTGCATTTCTGGTTTTGACACTTTATTCAGCATGGCCCTTTTGACCGATGGGAAGCGAGACTTCTGTGTAGCGCTGATTTGCCTTTCCAGGTTGCTTGGTTGGCCAAAAAGGGCGTATGCGTTTTTTCCTGAATATATTCAGGAAAAAACGCATACGCCCATTTTGGCCAAGGGTATCATTGTCGAGGTTTTGCCGCTTTTCCTGTGCTTTAAAGGCGATTCGAATCTGCCTCCTGAAATCTGTTTCCTGCAATTCTGCCTTGCTTTCAAATCCTCTTTGTTGCCTTCCCTCAATATATTTGTAGACGAGAGTTATCATTTATAAGTCTGCAGGTTTGTGAATTGCAGTGCCCCTGAGCTCCATTTTTCAACTCGCTCTCTTGGGAGCTGGCCGCAAAAGCGCAGGATTGCTTTAGGCCCTATTCTGCTTCCGGGCGGCAGACTGAGCCTGTGGGTAATTCTTCATCCTGATGGGAAAATAGAGTGACCTGTGCCTGTCCCAACACCTAGAGCTAGTCTCTCATTGGTTCCCCGTCTTCCCGTTCATCCTCAGTTCAAATTGCCAACTGTATGGAACAGGAGGTTAAAGGTGCTGATTCTCCAAGGAGGCAGATTGCTAGTAAAGCGGCTGGAATGGCGAACCCGAGCACAAGGAGATGAGAAATGAGGTGCGTTTTAGAAACCTTTCCCGATCACTCGGTGGACCATCTTCTGGGTTTCTCATGGATGTTTTCGATGTAGGAAGATGCCCTTGAACCTGGAGATTTGGGACCCATGGGATGGGTACCACGCAGTATTACTTTAAAGCGTCTGCGTTTGCTCACCGAACCTCTCCAAACCCCTCAGCCCCAAGAGTGTCCACCCTTATGTCTCAATCAGCTGCGGTTCTAGATATGGTCAATCCAGGTGGCATCACAGCGCCTGAACGAATTTTGTAAGAATTTCTCTCCCTTTCACTGTCTTTGTTTCACGGGTTTTTAAAATTAATTGAGTTTTATAATGGGGTTTAGCTGCTTTTCACTGCTGTGTTTATGCAGCTTTACACCCACTTGACTCACTTCCAGAGAGATATCAATACATAGGTTTTAAGATTCTTACTAGTCAGATATATTCTTGGGCGGTGAATAGGGGGTGTTGAGTCCAGTTCCCTGAGCAAGGAGTAGGTCTTGTCAATTACGTATTGGGTTTATGGAACGGTATCTGAGCTCTTTTGAAACCCTTGTTTTATGCATCACCCCACCTCACCTTTCCCGTTAGGCAGCCATAGTGTGTTTTCTAACCGTGTGACTCTGTTCTGTTTTGTAATTCAGTTCAAGGGTAGCGGTTTTTACATTCCCTCTATAAGTGATATCTTATGATAAGTGTCTTTTTCTGTGTGACTTATTGCACTTAGAATCGTCGTACCTAAATCCACTCATCATGCTGCTACTAGCCTTATGACGTTGATTTCATGGCTGAGTGATATTCCATTGTACATAAGGACCACAACTTCTTTATCCATTTTTCTCTTTCCTGGGATATTTAAGGTGTAACAAAGTGGAGGTTCTTGTCAACAGAGCAGCCCTAAACTTTGGGGTGCTTGTGTCTTGCTGATTTTTAGTTTTCCCAATTTATACGCCCATGAGTGGAAGTGCCCTATGCTCTCTAAGCTGAGTTTTGTAAATGTTTCAGGACACACCGTACACTTCTCCAGAGTGGCTGTTGGCAATTTACATCCCGCCCATCAGCGTAGCAAGGCTCCCGTTTCTCCGTGGCCTGTCCTGCATTTCTGGTTTTGACACTTTATTCAGCATGGCCCTTTTGACCGATGGGAAGCGAGACTTCTGTGTAGCGCTGATTTGCCTTTCCAGGTTGCTTGGTTGGCCAAAAAGGGCGTATGCGTTTTTTCCTGAATATATTCAGGAAAAAACGCATACGCCCTTTTTGGCCAAGGGCATCATTGTCGAGGTTTTGCCGCTTTTCCTGTGCTTTAAAGGCGATTCGAATCTGCCTCCTGAAATCTGTTTCCTGCAATTCTGCCTTGCTTTCAAATCCTCTTTGTTGCCTTCCCTCAATATATTTGTAGACGAGAGTTATCATTTATAAGTCTGCAGGTTTGTGAATTGCAGTGCCCCTGAGCTCCATTTTTCAACTCGCTCTCTTGGGAGCTGGCCGCAAAAGCGCAGGATTGCTTTAGGCCCTATTCTGCTTCCGGGCGGCAGAATGAGCCTGTGGTTAATTCTTCTTCCTGATGGGAAAATAGAGTGACCTGTGCCTGTCCCAACACCTAGAGCTAGTCTCTCATTGGTTCCCCGTCTTCCCGTTCATCCTCAGTTCAAATTGCCACCTGTATGGAACAGGAGGTTAAAGGTGCTGATTCTCCAAGGAGGGAGATTGCTAGTAAAGCGGCTGGAATGGCGAACCCGAGCACAAGGAGATGAGAAATGAGGTGCGTTTTAGAAACCTTTCCCGATCACTCGGTGGACCATCTTCTGGGTTTCTCATGCATGTTTTCGATGTAGGAAGATGCCCTTGAACCTGGAGATTTGGGACCCATTGGATGGGTACCACGCAGTATTACTTTAAAGCGTCTGCGTTTGCTCACCGAACCTCACCAAACCCCTTAGCCCCACGAGTGTCCACCCTTATGTCTCAATCAGCTGCGGGTCTAGATATGGTCAATCCAGGTGGCATCACAGCCCCTGAACGAATTTTGTAAGAATTTCTCTCTCTTTCACTGTCTTTGTTTCACGGGTTTTTAAAATTAATTGAGTTTTATAATGGGGTTTAGCTGCTTTTCACTGCTGTGTTTATGCAGCTTTACACCCACTTGACTCACTTACAGAGAGATATCAATACATAGGTTTTAAGATTCTTACTAGTCAGATATATTCTTGGGCGGTGAATAGGGGGTGTTGAGTCCAGTTCCCTGAGCAAGGAGTAGGTCTTCTCTATTACATATTGGGTTTATGGAACGGTATCTGAGCTAATTTGAAACCCTTGTTTTATGCATCACCCCACCTCACCTTTCCCGTTAGGCAGCCGTAGTGTGTTTTCTAACCGTGTGACTCTGTTCTGTTTTGTAATTCAGTTCAAGGGTAGCGGTTTTTACATTCCCTCTATAAGTGATATCTTATGATAAGTGTCTTTTTCTGTGTGACATATTTCACTTAGAATCGTCGTACCTAAATCCACTCATCATGCTGCTACTAGCCTTATGACGTTGATTTCATGGCTGAGTGATATTCCATTGTACATAAGGACCACAACTTCTTTATCCATTTTTCTCTTTCCTGGGATATTTAAGGTGTAACGAAGTGGAGGTTCTTGTCAACAGAGCAGCCCTAAACTTTGGGGTGCTTGTGTCTTGCTGAATTTTAGTTTTCCCAATTTATACGCCCATGAGTGGAAGTGCCTTATGCTCTCTAAGGTGAGTTTTGTAAATGTTTCAGGACACACCGTACACTTCTCCAGAGTGGCTGTTGGCAATTTACATCCCGCCCATCAGCGTAGCAAGGCTCCCGTTTCTCCGTGGCCTGTCCTGCATGTCTGGTTTTGACCCTTTATTCAGCATGGCCCTTTTGACCGATGGGAAGCGAGACTTCTGTGTAGCGCTGATTTGCCTTTCCAGGTTGCTTGGTTGGCCAAAAAGGGCGTATGCGTTTTTTCCTGAATATATTCATCAAAAAACGCAT
This sequence comes from Eschrichtius robustus, assembly GCF_028021215.1. Classification (NCBI taxonomy): domain Eukaryota; kingdom Metazoa; phylum Chordata; class Mammalia; order Artiodactyla; family Eschrichtiidae; genus Eschrichtius; species Eschrichtius robustus. Next base: position 103,930 of record NW_027175522.1, on the reverse strand, counting down.
ACGCCCTTTTGGGCCAAGGGCATCATTGTCGAGGATTTGCCGCTTTTCCTGTGCTTTAAAGGCGATTCGAATCTGCCTCCTGAAATCTGTTTCCTGCAATTCTGCCTTGCTTTCAAATCCTCTTTGTTGCCTTCCCTCAATATATTTGTAGACGAGAGTTATCATTTATAAGTCTGCAGGTTTGTGAATTGCAGTGACCCTGAGCTCCATTTTTCAACTCGCTCTCTTGGGAGCTGGCCACAAAAGCGCAGGATTGCTTTAGGCCCTATTCTGCTTCCGGGCGGCAGAATGAGCCTGTGGTTAATTCTTCTTCCTGATGGGAAAATAGAGTGACCTGTGCCTGTCCCAACACCTAGAGCTAGTCTCTCATTGGTTCCCCGTCTTCCCGTTCATCCTCAGTTCAAATTGCCACCTGTATGGAACAGGAGGTTAAAGGTGCTGATTCTCCAAGGAGGGAGATTGCTAGTAAAGCGGCTGGAATGGCGAACCCGAGCACAAGGAGATGAGAAATGAGGTGCGTTTTAGAAACCTTTCCCGATCACTCGGTGGACCATCTTCTGGGTTTCTCATGCATGTTTTCGATGTAGGAAGATGCCCTTGAACCTGGAGATTTGGGACCCATTGGATGGGTACCACGCAGTATTACTTTAAAGCGTCTGCGTTTGCTCACCGAACCTCACCAAACCCCTTAGCCCCACGAGTGTCCACCCTTATGTCTCAATCAGCTGCGGGTCTAGATATGGTCAATCCAGGTGGCATCACAGCCCCTGAATGAATTTTGTAAGAATTTCTCTCTCTTTCACTGTCTTTGTTTCACGGGTTTTTAAAATTAATTGAGTTTTATAATGGGGTTTAGCTGCTTTTCACTGCTGTGTTTATGCAGCTTTACACCCACTTGACTCACTTACAGAGAGATATCAATACATAGGTTTTAAGATTCTTACTAGTCAGATATATTCTTGGGCGGTGAATAGGGGGTGTTGAGTCCAGTTCCCTGATCAAGGAGTAGGTCTTCTCTATTACATATTGGGTTTATGGAACGGTATCTGAGCTAATTTGAAACCCTTGTTTTATGCATCACCCCACCTCACCTTTCCCGTTAGGCAGCCGTAGTGTGTTTTCTAACCGTGTGACTCTGTTCTGTTTTGTAATTCAGTTCAAGGGTAGCGGTTTTTACATTCCCTCTATAAGTGATATCTTATGATAAGTGTCTTTTTCTGTGTGACTTATTGCACTTAGAATCGTCGTACCTAAATCCACTCATCATGCTGCTACTAGCCTTATGACGTTGATTTCATGGCTGAGTGATATTCCATTGTACATAAGGACCACAACTTCTTTATCCTTTTTTCTCTTTCCTGGGATATTTAAGGTGTAACGAAGTGGAGGTTCTTGTCAACAGAGCAGCCCTAAACTTTGGGGTGCTTGTGTCTTGCTGATTTTTAGTTTTCCCAATTTATACGCCCATGAGTGGAAGTGCCCTATGCTCTCTAAGCTGAGTTTTGTAAATGTTTCAGGACACACCGTACACTTCTCCAGAGTGGCTGTTGGCAATTTACATCCCGCCCATCAGCGTAGCAAGGCTCCCGTTTCTCCGTGGCCTGTCCTGCATTTCTGGTTTTGACCCTTTATTCAGCATGGCCCTTTTGACCGATGGGAAGCGAGACTTCTGTGTAGCGATGATTTGCCTTTCCAGGTTGCTTGGTTGGCCAAAAAGGGCGTATGCGTTTTTTCCTGAATATATTCATCAAAAAACGCATACGCCCTTTTTGGCCAAGGGCATCATTGTCGAGGTTTTGCCGCTTTTCTTGTGCTTTAAAGGCGATTCGAATCTGCCTCCTGTAATCTGTTTCCTGCAATTCTGCCTTGCTTTCAAATCCTCTTTGTTGCCTTCCCTCAATATATTTGTAGACGAGAGTTATCATTTATAAGTCTGCAGGTTTGTGAATTGCAGTGCCCCTGAGCTCCATTTTTCAACTCGCTCTCTTGGGAGCTGGCCGCAAAAGCGCAGGATTGCTTTAGGCCCTATTCTGCTTCCGGGCGGCAGACTGAGCCTGTGGGTAATTCTTCTTCCTGATGGGAAAATAGAGTGACCTGTGCCTGTCCCAACACCTAGAGCTAGTCTCTCATTGGTTCCCCGTCTTCCCGTTCATCCTCAGTTCAAATTGCCACCTGTATGGAACAGGAGGTTAAAGGTGCTGATTCTCCAAGGAGGGAGATTGCTAGTAAAGCGGCTGGAATGGCGAACCCGAGCACAAGGAGATGAGAAATGAGGTGCGTTTTAGAAACCTTTCCCGATCACTCGGTGGACCGTCTTCTGGGTTTCTCATGCATGTTTTCGATGTAGGAAGATGCCCTTCAACCTGGAGATTTGGGACCCATGGGATGGGTACCAGGCAGTATTACTTTAAAGCGTCTGTGTTTGCTCACCCAACCTCACCAAACCCCTCAGCCCCAAGAGTGTCCACCCTTATGTCTCAATCAGCTGCGGGTCTAGATATGGTCAATCCAGGTGGCATCACAGCCCCTGAACGAATTTTGTAAGAATTTCCCTCCCTTTCACTGTCTTTGTTTCACGGGTTTTTAAAATTAATTGAGTTTTATAATGGGGTTTAGCTGCTTTTCACTGCTGTGTTTATGCAGCTTTACACTCACTTGACTCACTTACAGACAGATATCAATACATAGGTTTTAAGATTCTTACTAGTCAGATATATTCTTGGGCGGTGAATAGGGGGTGTTGAGTCCAGTTCCCTGAGCAAGGAGTAGGTCTTGTCAATTACGTATTCGGTTTATGGAACGGTATCTGAGCTAATTTGAAACCCTTGTTTTATGCATCACCCCACCTCACCTTCCCCGTTAGGCAGCCATCGTGTGTTTTCTAACCGTGTGACTCTGTTCTGTTTTGTAATTCATTTCAAGGGTAGCGGTTTTTACATTCCCTCTATAAGTGATATCTTATGATAAATGTCTTTTTCTGTGTGACTTATTTCACTTAGAATCGTCGTACCTAAATCCACTCATCATGCTGCTACTAGCCTTATGACGTTGATTTCATGGCTGAGTGATATTCCATTGTACATAAGGACCACAACTTCTTTATCCATTTTTCTCTTTCCTGGGATATTTAAGGTGTAACGAAGTGGAGGTTCTTGTCAACAGAGCAGCCCTAAACTTTGGGGTGCTTGTGTCTTGCTGATTTTTAGTTTTCCCAATTTATACGCCCATGAGTGGAAGTGCCTTATGCTCTCTAAGGTGAGTTTTGTAAATGTTTCAGGACACACCGTACACTTCTCCAGAGTGGCTGTTGGCAATTTACATCCCGCCCATCAGCGTAGCAAGGCTCCCGTTTCTCCGTGGCCTGTCCTGCATGTCTGGTTTTGACCCTTTATTCAGCATGGCCCTTTTGACCGATGGGAAGCGAGACTTCTGTGTAGCGCTGATTTGCCTTTCCAGGTTGCTTGGTTGGCCAAAAAGGGCGTATGCGTTTTTTCCTGAATATATTCATCAAAAAACGCATACGCCCTTTTGGGCCAAGGGCATCATTGTCGAGGATTTGCCGCTTTTCCTGTGCTTTAAAGGCGATTCGAATCTGCCTCCTGAAATCTGTTTCCTGCAATTCTGCCTTGCTTTCAAATCCTCTTTGTTGCCTTCCCTCAATATATTTGTAGACGAGAGTTATCATTTATAAGTCTGCAGGTTTGTGAATTGCAGTGCCCCTGAGCTCCATTTTTCAACTCGCTCTCTTGGGAGCTGGCCGCAAAAGCGCAGGATTGCTTTAGGCCCTATTCTGCTTCCGGGCGGCAGAATGAGCCTGTGGTTAATTCTTCTTCCTGATGGGAAAATAGAGTGACCTGTGCCTGTCCCAACACCTAGAGCTAGTCTCTCATTGGTTCCCCGTCTTCCCGTTCATCCTCAGTTCAAATTGCCACCTGTATGGAACAGGAGGTTAAAGGTGCTGATTCTCCAAGGAGGGAGATTGCTAGTAAAGTGGCTGGAATGGCGAACCCGAGCACAAGGAGAGGAGAAATGAGGTGCGTTTTAGAAACCTTTCCCGATCACTCGGTGGACCGTCTTCTGGGTTTCTCATGCATGTTTTCGATGTAGGAAGATGCCCTTGAACCTGGAGATTTGGGACCCATGGGATGGGTACCACGCAGTATTACTTTAAAGCGTCTGCGTTTGCTCACCCAACCTCACCAAACCTCTCAGCCCCAAGAGTGTCCACCCTTATGTCTCAATCAGCTGCGGGTCTAGATATGGTCAATCCAGGTGGCATCACAGCCCCTGAACGAATTTTGTAAGAATTTCTCTCTCTTTCACTGTCTTTGTTTCACGGGTTTTTAAAATTAATTGAGTTTTATAATGGGGTTTAGCTGCTTTTCACTGCTGTGTTTATGCAGCTTTACACCCACTTGACTCACTTACAGAGAGATATCAATACATAGGTTTTAAGATTCTTACTAGTCAGATATATTCTTGGGCGGTGAATAGGGGGTGTTGAGTCCAGTTCCCTGAGCAAGGAGTAGGTCTTCTCTATTACATATTGGGTTTATGGAACGGTATCTGAGCTAATTTGAAACCCTTGTTTTATGCATCACCCCACCTCACCTTTCCCGTTAGGCAGCCGTAGTGTGTTTTCTAACCGTGTGACTCTGTTCTGTTTTGTAATTCAGTTCAAGGGTAGCGGTTTTTACATTCCCTCTATAAGTGATATCTTATGATAAGTGTCTTTTTCTGTGTGACTTATTGCACTTAGAATCGTCGTACCTAAATCCACTCATCATGCTGCTACTAGCCTTATGACGTTGATTTCATGGCTGAGTGATATTCCATTGTACATAAGGACCACAACTTCTTTATCCATTTTTCTCTTTCCTGGGATATTTAAGGTGTAACGAAGTGGAGGTTCTTGTCAACAGAGCAGCCCTAAACTTTGGGGTGCTTGTGTCTTGCTGATTTTTAGTTTTCCCAATTTATACGCCCATGAGTGGAAGTGCCCTATGCTCTCTAAGCTGAGTTTTGTAAATGTTTCAGGACACACCGTACACTTCTCCAGAGTGGCTGTTGGCAATTTACATCCCGCCCATCAGCGTAGCAAGGCTCCCGTTTCTCCGTGGCCTGTCCTGCATTTCTGGTTTTGACCCTTTATTCAGCATGGCCCTTTTGACCGATGGGAAGCGAGACTTCTGTGTAGCAATGATTTGCCTTTCCAGGTTGCTTGGTTGGCCAAAAAGGGCGTATGCGTTTTTTCCTGAATATATTCATCAAAAAACGCATACGCCCTTTTTGGCCAAGGGCATCATTGTCGAGGTTTTGCCGCTTTTCTTGTGCTTTAAAGGCGATTCGAATCTGCCTCCTGTAATCTGTTTCCTGCAATTCTGCCTTGCTTTCAAATCCTCTTTGTTGCCTTCCCTCAATATATTTGTAGACGAGAGTTATCATTTATAAGTCTGCAGGTTTGTGAATTGCAGTGCCCCTGAGCTCCATTTTTCAACTCGCTCTCTTGGGAGCTGGCCGCAAAAGCGCAGGATTGCTTTAGGCCCTATTCTGCTTCCGGGCGGCAGAATGAGCCTGTGGTTAATTCTTCTTCCTGATGGGAAAATAGAGTGACCTGTGCCTGTCCCAACACCTAGAGCTAGTCTCTCATTGGTTCCCCGTCTTCCCGTTCATCCTCAGTTCAAATTGCCACCTGTATGGAACAGGAGGTTAAAGGTGCTGATTCTCCAAGGAGGGAGATTGCTAGTAAAGCGGCTGGAATGGCGAACCCGAGCACAAGGAGATGAGAAATGAGGTGCGTTTTAGAAACCTTTCCCGATCACTCGGTGGACCATATTCTGGGTTTCTCATGCATGTTTTTGATGTAGGAAGATGCCCTTGAACCTGGAGATTTGGGACCCATTGGATGGGTACCACGCAGTATTACTTTAAAGCGTCTGCGTTTGCTCACCGAACCTCACCAAACCCCTTAGCCCCACGAGTGTCCACCCTTATGTCTCAATCAGCTGCGGGTCTAGATATGGTCAATCCAGGTGGCATCACAGCCCCTGAACGAATTTTGTAAGAATTTCTCTCTCTTTCACTGTCTTTGTTTCACGGGTTTTTAAAATTAATTGAGTTTTATAATGGGGTTTAGCTGCTTTTCACTGCTGTGTTTATGCAGCTTTACACCCACTTGACTCACTTACAGAGAGATATCAATACATAGGTTTTAAGATTCTTACTAGTCAGATATATTCTTGGGCGGTGAATAGGGGGTGTTGAGTCCAGTTCCCTGAGCAAGGAGTAGGTCTTCTCTATTACATATTGGGTTTATGGAACGGTATCTGAGCTAATTTGAAACCCTTGTTTTATGCATCACCCCACCTCACCTTTCCCGTTAGGCAGCCGTAGTGTGTTTTCTAACCGTGTGACTCTGTTCTGTTTTGTAATTCAGTTCAAGGGTAGCGGTTTTTACATTCCCTCTATAAGTGATATCTTATGATAAGTGTCTTTTTCTGTGTGACTTATTGCACTTAGAATCGTCGTACCTAAATCCACTCATCATGCTGCTACTAGCCTTATGACGTTGATTTCATGGCTGAGTGATATTCCATTGTACATAAGGACCACAACTTCTTTATCCATTTTTCTCTTTCCTGGGATATTTAAGGTGTAACGAAGTGGAGGTTCTTGTCAACAGAGCAGCCCTAAACTTTGGGGTGCTTGTGTCTTGCTGATTTTTAGTTTTCCCAATTTATACGCCCATGAGTGGAAGTGCCCTATGCTCTCTAAGCTGAGTTTTGTAAATGTTTCAGGACACACCGTACACTTCTCCAGAGTCGCTGTTGGCAATTTACATCCCGCCCATCAGCGTAGCAAGGCTCCCGTTTCTCCGTGGCCTGTCCTGCATTTCTGGTTTTGACACTTTATTCAGCATGGCCCTTTTGACCGATGGGAAGCGAGACTTCTGTGTAGCGCTGATTTGCCTTTCCAGGTTGCTTGGTTGGCCAAAAAGGGCGTATGCGTTTTTACCTGAATATATTCATCAAAAAACGCATACGCCCTTTTTGGCCAAGGGCATCATTGTCGAGGTTTTGCCGCTTTTCTTGTGCTTTAAAGGCGATTCGAATCTGCCTCCTGTAATCTGTTTCCTGCAATTCTGCCTTGCTTTCAAATCCTCTTTGTTGCCTTCCCTCAATATATTTGTAGACGAGAGTTATCATTTATAAGTCTGCAGGTTTGTGAATTGCAGTGCCCCTGAGCTCCATTTTTCAACTCGCTCTCTTGGGAGCTGGCCGCAAAAGCGCAGGATTGCTTTAGGCCCTATTCTGCTTCCGGGAGGCAGACTGAGCCTGTGGTTAATTCTTCTTCCTGATGGGAAAATAGAGTGACCTGTGCCTGTCCCAACACCTAGAGCTAGTCTCTCATTGGTTCCCCGTCTTCCCGTTCATCCTCAGTTCAAATTGCCACCTGTATGGAACAGGAGGTTAAAGGTGCTGATTCTCCAAGGAGGGAGATTGCTAGTAAAGTGGCTGGAATGGCGAACCCGAGCACAAGGAGATGAGAAATGAGGTGCGTTTTAGAAACCTTTCCCGATCACTCGGTGGACCATCTTCTGGGTTTCTCATGCATGTTTTCGATGTAGGAAGATGCCCTTGAACCTGGAGATTTGGGACCCATGGGATGGGTACCACGCAGTATTACTTTAAAGCATCTGCGTTTGCTCACCCAACCTCACCAAACCTCTCAGCCCCAAGAGTGTCCACCCTTATGTCTCAATCAGCTGCAGGTCTAGATATGGTCAATCCAGGTGGCATCACAGCCCCTGAACGAATTTTGTAAGAATTTCTCTCTCTTTCACTGTCTTTGTTTCACGGGTTTTTAAAATTAATTGAGTTTTATAATGGGGTTTAGCTGCTTTTCACTGCTGTGTTTATGCAGCTTTACACCCACTTGACTCACTTACAGAGAGATATCAATACATAGGTTTTAAGATTCTTACTAGTCAGATATATTCTTGGGCGGTGAATAGGGGGTGTTGAGTCCAGTTCCCTGAGCAAGGAGTAGGTCTTCTCTATTATATATTGGGTTTATGGAACGGTATCTGAGCTAATTTGAAACCCTTGTTTTATGCATCACCCCACCTCACCTTCCCCGTTAGGCAGCCATACTGTGTTTTCTAACCGTGTGACTCTGTTCTGTTTTGTAATTCATTTCAAGGGTAGCGGTTTTTACATTCCCTCTATAAGTGATATCTTATGATAAATGTCTTTTTCTGTGTGACTTATTTCACTTAGAATCGTCGTACCTAAATCCACTCATCATGCTGCTACTAGCCTTATGACGTTGATTTCATGGCTGAGTGATATTCCATTGTACATAAGGACCACAACTTCTTTATCCATTTTTCTCTTTCCTGGGATATTTAAGGTGTAACGAAGTGGAGGTTCTTGTCAACAGAGCAGCCCTAAACTTTGGGGTGCTTGTGTCTTGCTGATTTTTAGTTTTCCCAATTTATACGCCCATGAGTGGAAGTGCCTTATGCTCTCTAAGCTGAGTTTTGTAAATGTTTCAGGACACACCGTACACTTCTCCAGAGTGGCTGTTGGCAATTTACATCCCGCCCATCAGCGTAGCAAGGCTCCCGTTTCTCCGTGGCCTGTCCTGCATGTCTGGTTTTGACCCTTTATTCAGCATGGCCCTTTTGACCGATGGGAAACGAGACTTCTGTGTAGCGCTGATTTGCCATTCCAGGTTGCTTGGTTGGCCAAAAAGGGCGTATGCGTTTTTTCCTGAATATATTCATCAAAAAACGCATACGCCCTTTTTGGCCAAGGGCATCATTGTCGAGGTTTTGCCGCTTTTCCTGTGCTTTAAAGGCGATTCGAATCTGCCTCCTGAAATCTGTTTCCTGCAATTCTGCCTTGCTTTCAAATCCTCTTTGTTGCCTTCCCTCAATATATTTGTAGACGAGAGTTATCATTTATAAGTCTGCAGGTTTGTGAATTGCAGTGCCCCTGAGCTCCATTTTTCAACTCGCTCTCTTGGGAGCTGGCCGCAAAAGCGCAGGATTGCTTTAGGCCCTATTCTGCTTCCGGGCGGCAGAATGAGCCTGTGGTTAATTCTTCTTCCTGATGGGAAAATAGAGTGACCTGTGCCTGTCCCAACACCTAGAGCTAGTCTCTCATTGGTTCCCCGTCTTCCCGTTCATCCTCAGTTCAAATTGCCACCTGTATGGAACAGGAGGTTAAAGGTGCTGATTCTCCAAGGAGGGAGATTGCTAGTAAAGCGGCTGGAATGGCGAACCCGAGCACAAGGAGATGAGAAATGAGGTGCGTTTTAGAAACCTTTCCCGATCACTCGGTGGACCATCTTCTGGGTTTCTCATGCATGTTTTCGATGTAGGAAGATGCCCTTGAACCTGGAGATTTGGGACAAATTGGATGGGTACCACGCAGTATTACTTTAAAGCGTCTGCGTTTGCTCACCGAACCTCACCAAACCCCTTAGCCCCACGAGTGTCCACCCTTATGTCTCAATCAGCTGCGGGTCTAGATATGGTCAATCCAGGTGGCATCACAGCCCCTGAACGAATTTTGTAAGAATTTCTCTCTCTTTCACTGTCTTTGTTTCACGGGTTTTTAAAATTAATTGAGTTTTATAATGGGGTTTAGCTGCTTTTCACTGCTGTGTTTATGCAGCTTTACACCCACTTGACTCACTTACAGAGAGATATCAATACATAGGTTTTAAGATTCTTACTAGTCAGATATATTCTTGGGCGGTGAATAGGGGGTGTTGAGTCCAGTTCCCTGAGCAAGGAGTAGGTCTTCTCTATTACATATTGGGTTTATGGAACGGTATCTGAGCTAATTTGAAACCCTTGTTTTATGCATCACCCCACCTCACCTTTCCCGTTAGGCAGCCGTAGTGTGTTTTCTAACCGTGTGACTCTGTTCTGTTTTGTAATTCAGTTCAAGGGTAGCGGTTTTTACATTCCCTCTATAAGTGATATCTTATGATAAGTGTCTTTTTCTGTGTGACTTATTGCACTTAGAATCGTCGTACCTAAATCCACTCATCATGCTGCTACTAGCCTTATGACGTTGATTTCATGGCTGAGTGATATTCCATTGTACATAAGGACCACAACTTCTTTATCCATTTTTCTCTTTCCTGGGATATTTAAGGTGTAACGAAGTGGAGGTTCTTGTCAACAGAGCAGCCCTAAACTTTGGGGTGCTTGTGTCTTGCTGATTTTTAGTTTTCCCAATTTATACGCCCATGAGTGGAAGTGCCCTATGCTCTCTAAGCTGAGTTTTGTAAATGTTTCAGGACACACCGTACACTTCTCCAGAGTGGCTGTTGGCAATTTACATCCCGCCCATCAGCGTAGCAAGGCTCCCGTTTCTCCGTGGCCTGTCCTGCATTTCTGGTTTTGACCCTTTATTCAGCATGGCCCTTTTGACCGATGGGAAGCGAGACTTCTGTGTAGCAATGATTTGCCTTTCCAGGTTGCTTGGTTGGCCAAAAAGGGCGTATGCGTTTTTTCCTGAATATATTCATCAAAAAACGCATACGCCCTTTTTGGCCAAGGGCATCATTGTCGAGGTTTTGCCGCTTTTCTTGTGCTTTAAAGGCGATTCGAATCTGCCTCCTGTAATCTGTTTCCTGCAATTCTGCCTTGCTTTCAAATCCTCTTTGTTGCCTTCCCTCAATATATTTGTAGACGAGAGTTATCATTTATAAGTCTGCAGGTTTGTGAATTGCAGTGCCCCTGAGCTCCATTTTTCAACTCGCTCTCTTGGGAGCTGGCCGCAAAAGCGCAGGATTGCTTTAGGCCCTATTCTGCTTCCGGGAGGCAGACTGAGCCTGTGGTTAATTCTTCTTCCTGATGGGAAAATAGAGTGACCTGTGCCTGTCCCAACACCTAGAGCTAGTCTCTCATTGGTTCCCCGTCTTCCCGTTCATCCTCAGTTCAAATTGCCACCTGTATGGAACAGGAGGTTAAAGGTGCTGATTCTCCAAGGAGGGAGATTGCTAGTAAAGCGGCTGGAATGGCGAACCCGAGCACAAGGAGATGAGAAATGAGGTGCGTTTTAGAAACCTTTCCCGATCACTCGGTGGACCGTCTTCTGGGTTTCTCATGCATGTTTTCGATGTAGGAAGATGCCCTTGAACCTGGAGATTTGGGACCCATGGGATGGGTACCAGGCAGTATTACTTTAAAGCGTCTGCGTTTGCTCACCCAACCTCACCAAACCCCTCAGCCCCAAGAGTGTCCACCCTTATGTCTCAATCAGCTGCGGGTCTAGATATGGTCAATCCAGGTGGCATCACAGCCCCTGAACGAATTTTGTAAGAATTTCCCTCCCTTTCACTGTCTTTGTTTCACGGGTTTTAAAATTAATTGAGTTTTATAATGGGGTTTAGCTGCTTTTCACTGCTGTGTTTATGCAGCTTTACACTCACTTGACTCACTTACAGACAGATATCAATACATAGGTTTTAAGATTCTTACTAGTCAGATATATTCTTGGGCGGTGAATAGGGGGCGTTGAGTCCAGTTCCCTGAGCAAGGAGTAGGTCTTGTCAATTACGTATTCGGTTTATGGAACGGTATCTGAGCTAATTTGAAACCCTTGTTTTATGCATCACCCCACCTCACCTTTCCCGTTAGGCAGCCATAGTGTGTTTTCTAACCGTGTGACTCTGTTCTGTTTTGTAATTCAGTTCAAGGGTAGCGGTTTTTACATTCCCTCTATAAGTGATATCTTATGATAAGTGTCTTTTTCTGTGTGACTTATTTGACTTAGAATCGTCGTACCTAAATCCACTCATCATGCTGCTACTAGCCTTATGACGTTGATTTCATGGCTGAGTGATATTCCATTGTACATAAGGACCACAACTTCTTTATCCATTTTTCTCTTTCCTGGGATATTTAAGGTGTAACGAAGTGGAGGTTCTTGTCAACAGAGCAGCCCTAAACTTTGGGGTGCTTGTGTCTTGCTGATTTTTAGTTTTCCCAATTTATACGCCCATGAGTGGAAGTGCCCTATGCTCTCTAAGCTGAGTTTTCTAAATGTTTCAGGACACACCGTACACTTCTCCAGAGTGGCTGTTGGCAATTTACATCCCGCCCATCAGCGTAGCAAGGCTCCCGTTTCTCCGTGGCCTGTCCTGCATTTCTGGTTTTGACACTTTATTCAGCATGGCCCTTTTGACCGATGGGAAGCGAGACTTCTGTGTAGCGCTGATTTGCCTTTCCAGGTTGCTTGGTTGGCCAAAAAGGGCGTATGCGTTTTTTCCTGAATATATTCAGGAAAAAACGCATACGCCCATTTTGGCCAAGGGTATCATTGTCGAGGTTTTGCCGCTTTTCCTGTGCTTTAAAGGCGATTCGAATCTGCCTCCTGAAATCTGTTTCCTGCAATTCTGCCTTGCTTTCAAATCCTCTTTGTTGCCTTCCCTCAATATATTTGTAGACGAGAGTTATCATTTATAAGTCTGCAGGTTTGTGAATTGCAGTGCCCCTGAGCTCCATTTTTCAACTCGCTCTCTTGGGAGCTGGCCGCAAAAGCGCAGGATTGCTTTAGGCCCTATTCTGCTTCCGGGCGGCAGACTGAGCCTGTGGGTAATTCTTCATCCTGATGGGAAAATAGAGTGACCTGTGCCTGTCCCAACACCTAGAGCTAGTCTCTCATTGGTTCCCCGTCTTCCCGTTCATCCTCAGTTCAAATTGCCAACTGTATGGAACAGGAGGTTAAAGGTGCTGATTCTCCAAGGAGGCAGATTGCTAGTAAAGCGGCTGGAATGGCGAACCCGAGCACAAGGAGATGAGAAATGAGGTGCGTTTTAGAAACCTTTCCCGATCACTCGGTGGACCATCTTCTGGGTTTCTCATGGATGTTTTCGATGTAGGAAGATGCCCTTGAACCTGGAGATTTGGGACCCATGGGATGGGTACCACGCAGTATTACTTTAAAGCGTCTGCGTTTGCTCACCGAACCTCTCCAAACCCCTCAGCCCCAAGAGTGTCCACCCTTATGTCTCAATCAGCTGCGGTTCTAGATATGGTCAATCCAGGTGGCATCACAGCGCCTGAACGAATTTTGTAAGAATTTCTCTCCCTTTCACTGTCTTTGTTTCACGGGTTTTTAAAATTAATTGAGTTTTATAATGGGGTTTAGCTGCTTTTCACTGCTGTGTTTATGCAGCTTTACACCCACTTGACTCACTTCCAGAGAGATATCAATACATAGGTTTTAAGATTCTTACTAGTCAGATATATTCTTGGGCGGTGAATAGGGGGTGTTGAGTCCAGTTCCCTGAGCAAGGAGTAGGTCTTGTCAATTACGTATTGGGTTTATGGAACGGTATCTGAGCTCTTTTGAAACCCTTGTTTTATGCATCACCCCACCTCACCTTTCCCGTTAGGCAGCCATAGTGTGTTTTCTAACCGTGTGACTCTGTTCTGTTTTGTAATTCAGTTCAAGGGTAGCGGTTTTTACATTCCCTCTATAAGTGATATCTTATGATAAGTGTCTTTTTCTGTGTGACTTATTGCACTTAGAATCGTCGTACCTAAATCCACTCATCATGCTGCTACTAGCCTTATGACGTTGATTTCATGGCTGAGTGATATTCCATTGTACATAAGGACCACAACTTCTTTATCCATTTTTCTCTTTCCTGGGATATTTAAGGTGTAACAAAGTGGAGGTTCTTGTCAACAGAGCAGCCCTAAACTTTGGGGTGCTTGTGTCTTGCTGATTTTTAGTTTTCCCAATTTATACGCCCATGAGTGGAAGTGCCCTATGCTCTCTAAGCTGAGTTTTGTAAATGTTTCAGGACACACCGTACACTTCTCCAGAGTGGCTGTTGGCAATTTACATCCCGCCCATCAGCGTAGCAAGGCTCCCGTTTCTCCGTGGCCTGTCCTGCATTTCTGGTTTTGACACTTTATTCAGCATGGCCCTTTTGACCGATGGGAAGCGAGACTTCTGTGTAGCGCTGATTTGCCTTTCCAGGTTGCTTGGTTGGCCAAAAAGGGCGTATGCGTTTTTTCCTGAATATATTCAGGAAAAAACGCATACGCCCTTTTTGGCCAAGGGCATCATTGTCGAGGTTTTGCCGCTTTTCCTGTGCTTTAAAGGCGATTCGAATCTGCCTCCTGAAATCTGTTTCCTGCAATTCTGCCTTGCTTTCAAATCCTCTTTGTTGCCTTCCCTCAATATATTTGTAGACGAGAGTTATCATTTATAAGTCTGCAGGTTTGTGAATTGCAGTGCCCCTGAGCTCCATTTTTCAACTCGCTCTCTTGGGAGCTGGCCGCAAAAGCGCAGGATTGCTTTAGGCCCTATTCTGCTTCCGGGCGGCAGAATGAGCCTGTGGTTAATTCTTCTTCCTGATGGGAAAATAGAGTGACCTGTGCCTGTCCCAACACCTAGAGCTAGTCTCTCATTGGTTCCCCGTCTTCCCGTTCATCCTCAGTTCAAATTGCCACCTGTATGGAACAGGAGGTTAAAGGTGCTGATTCTCCAAGGAGGGAGATTGCTAGTAAAGCGGCTGGAATGGCGAACCCGAGCACAAGGAGATGAGAAATGAGGTGCGTTTTAGAAACCTTTCCCGATCACTCGGTGGACCATCTTCTGGGTTTCTCATGCATGTTTTCGATGTAGGAAGATGCCCTTGAACCTGGAGATTTGGGACCCATTGGATGGGTACCACGCAGTATTACTTTAAAGCGTCTGCGTTTGCTCACCGAACCTCACCAAACCCCTTAGCCCCACGAGTGTCCACCCTTATGTCTCAATCAGCTGCGGGTCTAGATATGGTCAATCCAGGTGGCATCACAGCCCCTGAACGAATTTTGTAAGAATTTCTCTCTCTTTCACTGTCTTTGTTTCACGGGTTTTTAAAATTAATTGAGTTTTATAATGGGGTTTAGCTGCTTTTCACTGCTGTGTTTATGCAGCTTTACACCCACTTGACTCACTTACAGAGAGATATCAATACATAGGTTTTAAGATTCTTACTAGTCAGATATATTCTTGGGCGGTGAATAGGGGGTGTTGAGTCCAGTTCCCTGAGCAAGGAGTAGGTCTTCTCTATTACATATTGGGTTTATGGAACGGTATCTGAGCTAATTTGAAACCCTTGTTTTATGCATCACCCCACCTCACCTTTCCCGTTAGGCAGCCGTAGTGTGTTTTCTAACCGTGTGACTCTGTTCTGTTTTGTAATTCAGTTCAAGGGTAGCGGTTTTTACATTCCCTCTATAAGTGATATCTTATGATAAGTGTCTTTTTCTGTGTGACATATTTCACTTAGAATCGTCGTACCTAAATCCACTCATCATGCTGCTACTAGCCTTATGACGTTGATTTCATGGCTGAGTGATATTCCATTGTACATAAGGACCACAACTTCTTTATCCATTTTTCTCTTTCCTGGGATATTTAAGGTGTAACGAAGTGGAGGTTCTTGTCAACAGAGCAGCCCTAAACTTTGGGGTGCTTGTGTCTTGCTGAATTTTAGTTTTCCCAATTTATACGCCCATGAGTGGAAGTGCCTTATGCTCTCTAAGGTGAGTTTTGTAAATGTTTCAGGACACACCGTACACTTCTCCAGAGTGGCTGTTGGCAATTTACATCCCGCCCATCAGCGTAGCAAGGCTCCCGTTTCTCCGTGGCCTGTCCTGCATGTCTGGTTTTGACCCTTTATTCAGCATGGCCCTTTTGACCGATGGGAAGCGAGACTTCTGTGTAGCGCTGATTTGCCTTTCCAGGTTGCTTGGTTGGCCAAAAAGGGCGTATGCGTTTTTTCCTGAATATATTCATCAAAAAACGCATACGCCCTTTTGGGCCAAGGGCATCATTGTCGAGGATTTGCCGCTTTTCCTGTGCTTTAAAGGCGATTCGAATCTGCCTCCTGAAATCTGTTTCCTGCAATTCTGCCTTGCTTTCAAATCCTCTTTGTTGCCTTCCCTCAATATATTTGTAGACGAGAGTTATCATTTATAAGTCTGCAGGTTTGTGAATTGCAGTGACCCTGAGCTCCATTTTTCAACTCGCTCTCTTGGGAGCTGGCCACAAAAGCGCAGGATTGCTTTAGGCCCTATTCTGCTTCCGGGCGGCAGAATGAGCCTGTGGTTAATTCTTCTTCCTGATGGGAAAATAGAGTGACCTGTGCCTGTCCCAACACCTAGAGCTAGTCTCTCATTGGTTCCCCGTCTTCCCGTTCATCCTCAGTTCAAATTGCCACCTGTATGGAACAGGAGGTTAAAGGTGCTGATTCTCCAAGGAGGGAGATTGCTAGTAAAGCGGCTGGAATGGCGAACCCGAGCACAAGGAGATGAGAAATGAGGTGCGTTTTAGAAACCTTTCCCGATCACTCGGTGGACCATCTTCTGGGTTTCTCATGCATGTTTTCGATGTAGGAAGATGCCCTTGAACCTGGAGATTTGGGACCCATTGGATGGGTACCACGCAGTATTACTTTAAAGCGTCTGCGTTTGCTCACCGAACCTCACCAAACCCCTTAGCCCCACGAGTGTCCACCCTTATGTCTCAATCAGCTGCGGGTCTAGATATGGTCAATCCAGGTGGCATCACAGCCCCTGAATGAATTTTGTAAGAATTTCTCTCTCTTTCACTGTCTTTGTTTCACGGGTTTTTAAAATTAATTGAGTTTTATAATGGGGTTTAGCTGCTTTTCACTGCTGTGTTTATGCAGCTTTACACCCACTTGACTCACTTACAGAGAGATATCAATACATAGGTTTTAAGATTCTTACTAGTCAGATATATTCTTGGGCGGTGAATAGGGGGTGTTGAGTCCAGTTCCCTGATCAAGGAGTAGGTCTTCTCTATTACATATTGGGTTTATGGAACGGTATCTGAGCTAATTTGAAACCCTTGTTTTATGCATCACCCCACCTCACCTTTCCCGTTAGGCAGCCGTAGTGTGTTTTCTAACCGTGTGACTCTGTTCTGTTTTGTAATTCAGTTCAAGGGTAGCGGTTTTTACATTCCCTCTATAAGTGATATCTTATGATAAGTGTCTTTTTCTGTGTGACTTATTGCACTTAGAATCGTCGTACCTAAATCCACTCATCATGCTGCTACTAGCCTTATGACGTTGATTTCATGGCTGAGTGATATTCCATTGTACATAAGGACCACAACTTCTTTATCCTTTTTTCTCTTTCCTGGGATATTTAAGGTGTAACGAAGTGGAGGTTCTTGTCAACAGAGCAGCCCTAAACTTTGGGGTGCTTGTGTCTTGCTGATTTTTAGTTTTCCCAATTTATACGCCCATGAGTGGAAGTGCCCTATGCTCTCTAAGCTGAGTTTTGTAAATGTTTCAGGACACACCGTACACTTCTCCAGAGTGGCTGTTGGCAATTTACATCCCGCCCATCAGCGTAGCAAGGCTCCCGTTTCTCCGTGGCCTGTCCTGCATTTCTGGTTTTGACCCTTTATTCAGCATGGCCCTTTTGACCGATGGGAAGCGAGACTTCTGTGTAGCGATGATTTGCCTTTCCAGGTTGCTTGGTTGGCCAAAAAGGGCGTATGCGTTTTTTCCTGAATATATTCATCAAAAAACGCATACGCCCTTTTTGGCCAAGGGCATCATTGTCGAGGTTTTGCCGCTTTTCTTGTGCTTTAAAGGCGATTCGAATCTGCCTCCTGTAATCTGTTTCCTGCAATTCTGCCTTGCTTTCAAATCCTCTTTGTTGCCTTCCCTCAATATATTTGTAGACGAGAGTTATCATTTATAAGTCTGCAGGTTTGTGAATTGCAGTGCCCCTGAGCTCCATTTTTCAACTCGCTCTCTTGGGAGCTGGCCGCAAAAGCGCAGGATTGCTTTAGGCCCTATTCTGCTTCCGGGCGGCAGACTGAGCCTGTGGGTAATTCTTCTTCCTGATGGGAAAATAGAGTGACCTGTGCCTGTCCCAACACCTAGAGCTAGTCTCTCATTGGTTCCCCGTCTTCCCGTTCATCCTCAGTTCAAATTGCCACCTGTATGGAACAGGAGGTTAAAGGTGCTGATTCTCCAAGGAGGGAGATTGCTAGTAAAGCGGCTGGAATGGCGAACCCGAGCACAAGGAGATGAGAAATGAGGTGCGTTTTAGAAACCTTTCCCGATCACTCGGTGGACCGTCTTCTGGGTTTCTCATGCATGTTTTCGATGTAGGAAGATGCCCTTCAACCTGGAGATTTGGGACCCATGGGATGGGTACCAGGCAGTATTACTTTAAAGCGTCTGTGTTTGCTCACCCAACCTCACCAAACCCCTCAGCCCCAAGAGTGTCCACCCTTATGTCTCAATCAGCTGCGGGTCTAGATATGGTCAATCCAGGTGGCATCACAGCCCCTGAACGAATTTTGTAAGAATTTCCCTCCCTTTCACTGTCTTTGTTTCACGGGTTTTTAAAATTAATTGAGTTTTATAATGGGGTTTAGCTGCTTTTCACTGCTGTGTTTATGCAGCTTTACACTCACTTGACTCACTTACAGACAGATATCAATACATAGGTTTTAAGATTCTTACTAGTCAGATATATTCTTGGGCGGTGAATAGGGGGTGTTGAGTCCAGTTCCCTGAGCAAGGAGTAGGTCTTGTCAATTACGTATTCGGTTTATGGAACGGTATCTGAGCTAATTTGAAACCCTTGTTTTATGCATCACCCCACCTCACCTTCCCCGTTAGGCAGCCATCGTGTGTTTTCTAACCGTGTGACTCTGTTCTGTTTTGTAATTCATTTCAAGGGTAGCGGTTTTTACATTCCCTCTATAAGTGATATCTTATGATAAATGTCTTTTTCTGTGTGACTTATTTCACTTAGAATCGTCGTACCTAAATCCACTCATCATGCTGCTACTAGCCTTATGACGTTGATTTCATGGCTGAGTGATATTCCATTGTACATAAGGACCACAACTTCTTTATCCATTTTTCTCTTTCCTGGGATATTTAAGGTGTAACGAAGTGGAGGTTCTTGTCAACAGAGCAGCCCTAAACTTTGGGGTGCTTGTGTCTTGCTGATTTTTAGTTTTCCCAATTTATACGCCCATGAGTGGAAGTGCCTTATGCTCTCTAAGGTGAGTTTTGTAAATGTTTCAGGACACACCGTACACTTCTCCAGAGTGGCTGTTGGCAATTTACATCCCGCCCATCAGCGTAGCAAGGCTCCCGTTTCTCCGTGGCCTGTCCTGCATGTCTGGTTTTGACCCTTTATTCAGCATGGCCCTTTTGACCGATGGGAAGCGAGACTTCTGTGTAGCGCTGATTTGCCTTTCCAGGTTGCTTGGTTGGCCAAAAAGGGCGTATGCGTTTTTTCCTGAATATATTCATCAAAAAACGCATACGCCCTTTTGGGCCAAGGGCATCATTGTCGAGGATTTGCCGCTTTTCCTGTGCTTTAAAGGCGATTCGAATCTGCCTCCTGAAATCTGTTTCCTGCAATTCTGCCTTGCTTTCAAATCCTCTTTGTTGCCTTCCCTCAATATATTTGTAGACGAGAGTTATCATTTATAAGTCTGCAGGTTTGTGAATTGCAGTGCCCCTGAGCTCCATTTTTCAACTCGCTCTCTTGGGAGCTGGCCGCAAAAGCGCAGGATTGCTTTAGGCCCTATTCTGCTTCCGGGCGGCAGAATGAGCCTGTGGTTAATTCTTCTTCCTGATGGGAAAATAGAGTGACCTGTGCCTGTCCCAACACCTAGAGCTAGTCTCTCATTGGTTCCCCGTCTTCCCGTTCATCCTCAGTTCAAATTGCCACCTGTATGGAACAGGAGGTTAAAGGTGCTGATTCTCCAAGGAGGGAGATTGCTAGTAAAGTGGCTGGAATGGCGAACCCGAGCACAAGGAGAGGAGAAATGAGGTGCGTTTTAGAAACCTTTCCCGATCACTCGGTGGACCGTCTTCTGGGTTTCTCATGCATGTTTTCGATGTAGGAAGATGCCCTTGAACCTGGAGATTTGGGACCCATGGGATGGGTACCACGCAGTATTACTTTAAAGCGTCTGCGTTTGCTCACCCAACCTCACCAAACCTCTCAGCCCCAAGAGTGTCCACCCTTATGTCTCAATCAGCTGCGGGTCTAGATATGGTCAATCCAGGTGGCATCACAGCCCCTGAACGAATTTTGTAAGAATTTCTCTCTCTTTCACTGTCTTTGTTTCACGGGTTTTTAAAATTAATTGAGTTTTATAATGGGGTTTAGCTGCTTTTCACTGCTGTGTTTATGCAGCTTTACACCCACTTGACTCACTTACAGAGAGATATCAATACATAGGTTTTAAGATTCTTACTAGTCAGATATATTCTTGGGCGGTGAATAGGGGGTGTTGAGTCCAGTTCCCTGAGCAAGGAGTAGGTCTTCTCTATTACATATTGGGTTTATGGAACGGTATCTGAGCTAATTTGAAACCCTTGTTTTATGCATCACCCCACCTCACCTTTCCCGTTAGGCAGCCGTAGTGTGTTTTCTAACCGTGTGACTCTGTTCTGTTTTGTAATTCAGTTCAAGGGTAGCGGTTTTTACATTCCCTCTATAAGTGATATCTTATGATAAGTGTCTTTTTCTGTGTGACTTATTGCACTTAGAATCGTCGTACCTAAATCCACTCATCATGCTGCTACTAGCCTTATGACGTTGATTTCATGGCTGAGTGATATTCCATTGTACATAAGGACCACAACTTCTTTATCCATTTTTCTCTTTCCTGGGATATTTAAGGTGTAACGAAGTGGAGGTTCTTGTCAACAGAGCAGCCCTAAACTTTGGGGTGCTTGTGTCTTGCTGATTTTTAGTTTTCCCAATTTATACGCCCATGAGTGGAAGTGCCCTATGCTCTCTAAGCTGAGTTTTGTAAATGTTTCAGGACACACCGTACACTTCTCCAGAGTGGCTGTTGGCAATTTACATCCCGCCCATCAGCGTAGCAAGGCTCCCGTTTCTCCGTGGCCTGTCCTGCATTTCTGGTTTTGACCCTTTATTCAGCATGGCCCTTTTGACCGATGGGAAGCGAGACTTCTGTGTAGCAATGATTTGCCTTTCCAGGTTGCTTGGTTGGCCAAAAAGGGCGTATGCGTTTTTTCCTGAATATATTCATCAAAAAACGCATACGCCCTTTTTGGCCAAGGGCATCATTGTCGAGGTTTTGCCGCTTTTCTTGTGCTTTAAAGGCGATTCGAATCTGCCTCCTGTAATCTGTTTCCTGCAATTCTGCCTTGCTTTCAAATCCTCTTTGTTGCCTTCCCTCAATATATTTGTAGACGAGAGTTATCATTTATAAGTCTGCAGGTTTGTGAATTGCAGTGCCCCTGAGCTCCATTTTTCAACTCGCTCTCTTGGGAGCTGGCCGCAAAAGCGCAGGATTGCTTTAGGCCCTATTCTGCTTCCGGGAGGCAGACTGAGCCTGTGGTTAATTCTTCTTCCTGATGGGAAAATAGAGTGACCTGTGCCTGTCCCAACACCTAGAGCTAGTCTCTCATTGGTTCCCCGTCTTCCCGTTCATCCTCAGTTCAAATTGCCACCTGTATGGAACAGGAGGTTAAAGGTGCTGATTCTCCAAGGAGGGAGATTGCTAGTAAAGCGGCTGGAATGGCGAACCCGAGCACAAGGAGATGAGAAATGAGGTGCGTTTTAGAAACCTTTCCCGATCACTCGGTGGACCGTCTTCTGGGTTTCTCATGCATGTTTTCGATGTAGGAAGATGCCCTTGAACCTGGAGATTTGGGACCCATGGGATGGGTACCAGGCAGTATTACTTTAAAGCGTCTGCGTTTGCTCACCCAACCTCACCAAACCCCTCAGCCCCAAGAGTGTCCACCCTTATGTCTCAATCAGCTGCGGGTCTAGATATGGTCAATCCAGGTGGCATCACAGCCCCTGAACGAATTTTGTAAGAATTTCCCTCCCTTTCACTGTCTTTGTTTCACGGGTTTTAAAATTAATTGAGTTTTATAATGGGGTTTAGCTGCTTTTCACTGCTGTGTTTATGCAGCTTTACACTCACTTGACTCACTTACAGACAGATATCAATACATAGGTTTTAAGATTCTTACTAGTCAGATATATTCTTGGGCGGTGAATAGGGGGCGTTGAGTCCAGTTCCCTGAGCAAGGAGTAGGTCTTGTCAATTACGTATTCGGTTTATGGAACGGTATCTGAGCTAATTTGAAACCCTTGTTTTATGCATCACCCCACCTCACCTTTCCCGTTAGGCAGCCATAGTGTGTTTTCTAACCGTGTGACTCTGTTCTGTTTTGTAATTCAGTTCAAGGGTAGCGGTTTTTACATTCCCTCTATAAGTGATATCTTATGATAAGTGTCTTTTTCTGTGTGACTTATTTGACTTAGAATCGTCGTACCTAAATCCACTCATCATGCTGCTACTAGCCTTATGACGTTGATTTCATGGCTGAGTGATATTCCATTGTACATAAGGACCACAACTTCTTTATCCATTTTTCTCTTTCCTGGGATATTTAAGGTGTAACGAAGTGGAGGTTCTTGTCAACAGAGCAGCCCTAAACTTTGGGGTGCTTGTGTCTTGCTGATTTTTAGTTTTCCCAATTTATACGCCCATGAGTGGAAGTGCCCTATGCTCTCTAAGCTGAGTTTTCTAAATGTTTCAGGACACACCGTACACTTCTCCAGAGTGGCTGTTGGCAATTTACATCCCGCCCATCAGCGTAGCAAGGCTCCCGTTTCTCCGTGGCCTGTCCTGCATTTCTGGTTTTGACACTTTATTCAGCATGGCCCTTTTGACCGATGGGAAGCGAGACTTCTGTGTAGCGCTGATTTGCCTTTCCAGGTTGCTTGGTTGGCCAAAAAGGGCGTATGCGTTTTTTCCTGAATATATTCAGGAAAAAACGCATACGCCCATTTTGGCCAAGGGTATCATTGTCGAGGTTTTGCCGCTTTTCCTGTGCTTTAAAGGCGATTCGAATCTGCCTCCTGAAATCTGTTTCCTGCAATTCTGCCTTGCTTTCAAATCCTCTTTGTTGCCTTCCCTCAATATATTTGTAGACGAGAGTTATCATTTATAAGTCTGCAGGTTTGTGAATTGCAGTGCCCCTGAGCTCCATTTTTCAACTCGCTCTCTTGGGAGCTGGCCGCAAAAGCGCAGGATTGCTTTAGGCCCTATTCTGCTTCCGGGCGGCAGACTGAGCCTGTGAGTAATTCTTCATCCTGATGGGAAAATAGAGTGACCTGTGCCTGTCCCAACACCTAGAGCTAGTCTCTCATTGGTTCCCCGTCTTCCCGTTCATCCTCAGTTCAAATTGCCAACTGTATGGAACAGGAGGTTAAAGGTGCTGATTCTCCAAGGAGGCAGATTGCTAGTAAAGCGGCTGGAATGGCGAACCCGAGCACAAGGAGATGAGAAATGAGGTGCGTTTTAGAAACCTTTCCCGATCACTCGGTGGACCATCTTCTGGGTTTCTCATGGATGTTTTCGATGTAGGAAGATGCCCTTGAACCTGGAGATTTGGGACCCATGGGATGGGTACCACGCAGTATTACTTTAAAGCGTCTGCGTTTGCTCACCGAACCTCTCCAAACCCCTCAGCCCCAAGAGTGTCCACCCTTATGTCTCAATCAGCTGCGGTTCTAGATATGGTCAATCCAGGTGGCATCACAGCGCCTGAACGAATTTTGTAAGAATTTCTCTCCCTTTCACTGTCTTTGTTTCACGGGTTTTTAAAATTAATTGAGTTTTATAATGGGGTTTAGCTGCTTTTCACTGCTGTGTTTATGCAGCTTTACACCCACTTGACTCACTTCCAGAGAGATATCAATACATAGGTTTTAAGATTCTTACTAGTCAGATATATTCTTGGGCGGTGAATAGGGGGTGTTGAGTCCAGTTCCCTGAGCAAGGAGTAGGTCTTGTCAATTACGTATTGGGTTTATGGAACGGTATCTGAGCTCTTTTGAAACCCTTGTTTTATGCATCACCCCACCTCACCTTTCCCGTTAGGCAGCCATAGTGTGTTTTCTAACCGTGTGACTCTGTTCTGTTTTGTAATTCAGTTCAAGGGTAGCGGTTTTTACATTCCCTCTATAAGTGATATCTTATGATAAGTGTCTTTTTCTGTGTGACTTATTGCACTTAGAATCGTCGTACCTAAATCCACTCATCATGCTGCTACTAGCCTTATGACGTTGATTTCATGGCTGAGTGATATTCCATTGTACATAAGGACCACAACTTCTTTATCCATTTTTCTCTTTCCTGGGATATTTAAGGTGTAACAAAGTGGAGGTTCTTGTCAACAGAGCAGCCCTAAACTTTGGGGTGCTTGTGTCTTGCTGATTTTTAGTTTTCCCAATTTATACGCCCATGAGTGGAAGTGCCCTATGCTCTCTAAGCTGAGTTTTGTAAATGTTTCAGGACACACCGTACACTTCTCCAGAGTGGCTGTTGGCAATTTACATCCCGCCCATCAGCGTAGCAAGGCTCCCGTTTCTCCGTGGCCTGTCCTGCATTTCTGGTTTTGACACTTTATTCAGCATGGCCCTTTTGACCGATGGGAAGCGAGACTTCTGTGTAGCGCTGATTTGCCTTTCCAGGTTGCTTGGTTGGCCAAAAAGGGCGTATGCGTTTTTTCCTGAATATATTCAGGAAAAAACGCATACGCCCTTTTTGGCCAAGGGCATCATTGTCGAGGTTTTGCCGCTTTTCCTGTGCTTTAAAGGCGATTCGAATCTGCCTCCTGAAATCTGTTTCCTGCAATTCTGCCTTGCTTTCAAATCCTCTTTGTTGCCTTCCCTCAATATATTTGTAGACGAGAGTTATCATTTATAAGTCTGCAGGTTTGTGAATTGCAGTGCCCCTGAGCTCCATTTTTCAACTCGCTCTCTTGGGAGCTGGCCGCAAAAGCGCAGGATTGCTTTAGGCCCTATTCTGCTTCCGGGCGGCAGAATGAGCCTGTGGTTAATTCTTCTTCCTGATGGGAAAATAGAGTGACCTGTGCCTGTCCCAACACCTAGAGCTAGTCTCTCATTGGTTCCCCGTCTTCCCGTTCATCCTCAGTTCAAATTGCCACCTGTATGGAACAGGAGGTTAAAGGTGCTGATTCTCCAAGGAGGGAGATTGCTAGTAAAGCGGCTGGAATGGCGAACCCGAGCACAAGGAGATGAGAAATGAGGTGCGTTTTAGAAACCTTTCCCGATCACTCGGTGGACCATCTTCTGGGTTTCTCATGCATGTTTTCGATGTAGGAAGATGCCCTTGAACCTGGAGATTTGGGACCCATTGGATGGGTACCACGCAGTATTACTTTAAAGCGTCTGCGTTTGCTCACCGAACCTCACCAAACCCCTTAGCCCCACGAGTGTCCACCCTTATGTCTCAATCAGCTGCGGGTCTAGATATGGTCAATCCAGGTGGCATCACAGCCCCTGAACGAATTTTGTAAGAATTTCTCTCTCTTTCACTGTCTTTGTTTCACGGGTTTTTAAAATTAATTGAGTTTTATAATGGGGTTTAGCTGCTTTTCACTGCTGTGTTTATGCAGCTTTACACCCACTTGACTCACTTACAGAGAGATATCAATACATAGGTTTTAAGATTCTTACTAGTCAGATATATTCTTGGGCGGTGAATAGGGGGTGTTGAGTCCAGTTCCCTGAGCAAGGAGTAGGTCTTCTCTATTACATATTGGGTTTATGGAACGGTATCTGAGCTAATTTGAAACCCTTGTTTTATGCATCACCCCACCTCACCTTTCCCGTTAGGCAGCCGTAGTGTGTTTTCTAACCGTGTGACTCTGTTCTGTTTTGTAATTCAGTTCAAGGGTAGCGGTTTTTACATTCCCTCTATAAGTGATATCTTATGATAAGTGTCTTTTTCTGTGTGACATATTTCACTTAGAATCGTCGTACCTAAATCCACTCATCATGCTGCTACTAGCCTTATGACGTTGATTTCATGGCTGAGTGATATTCCATTGTACATAAGGACCACAACTTCTTTATCCATTTTTCTCTTTCCTGGGATATTTAAGGTGTAACGAAGTGGAGGTTCTTGTCAACAGAGCAGCCCTAAACTTTGGGGTGCTTGTGTCTTGCTGATTTTTAGTTTTCCCAATTTATACGCCCATGAGTGGAAGTGCCTTATGCTCTCTAAGGTGAGTTTTGTAAATGTTTCAGGACACACCGTACACTTCTCCAGAGTGGCTGTTGGCAATTTACATCCCGCCCATCAGCGTAGCAAGGCTCCCGTTTCTCCGTGGCCTGTCCTGCATGTCTGGTTTTGACCCTTTATTCAGCATGGCCCTTTTGACCGATGGGAAGCGAGACTTCTGTGTAGCGCTGATTTGCCTTTCCAGGTTGCTTGGTTGGCCAAAAAGGGCGTATGCGTTTTTTCCTGAATATATTCATCAAAAAACGCATACGCCCTTTTGGGCCAAGGGCATCATTGTCGAGGATTTGCCGCTTTTCCTGTGCTTTAAAGGCGATTCGAATCTGCCTCCTGAAATCTGTTTCCTGCAATTCTGCCTTGCTTTCAAATCCTCTTTGTTGCCTTCCCTCAATATATTTGTAGACGAGAGTTATCATTTATAAGTCTGCAGGTTTGTGAATTGCAGTGACCCTGAGCTCCATTTTTCAACTCGCTCTCTTGGGAGCTGGCCACAAAAGCGCAGGATTGCTTTAGGCCCTATTCTGCTTCCGGGCGGCAGAATGAGCCTGTGGTTAATTCTTCTTCCTGATGGGAAAATAGAGTGACCTGTGCCTGTCCCAACACCTAGAGCTAGTCTCTCATTGGTTCCCCGTCTTCCCGTTCATCCTCAGTTCAAATTGCCACCTGTATGGAACAGGAGGTTAAAGGTGCTGATTCTCCAAGGAGGGAGATTGCTAGTAAAGCGGCTGGAATGGCGAACCCGAGCACAAGGAGATGAGAAATGAGGTGCGTTTTAGAAACCTTTCCCGATCACTCGGTGGACCATCTTCTGGGTTTCTCATGCATGTTTTCGATGTAGGAAGATGCCCTTGAACCTGGAGATTTGGGACCCATTGGATGGGTACCACGCAGTATTACTTTAAAGCGTCTGCGTTTGCTCACCGAACCTCACCAAACCCCTTAGCCCCACGAGTGTCCACCCTTATGTCTCAATCAGCTGCGGGTCTAGATATGGTCAATCCAGGTGGCATCACAGCCCCTGAATGAATTTTGTAAGAATTTCTCTCTCTTTCACTGTCTTTGTTTCACGGGTTTTTAAAATTAATTGAGTTTTATAATGGGGTTTAGCTGCTTTTCACTGCTGTGTTTATGCAGCTTTACACCCACTTGACTCACTTACAGAGAGATATCAATACATAGGTTTTAAGATTCTTACTAGTCAGATATATTCTTGGGCTGTGAATAGGGGGTGTTGAGTCCAGTTCCCTGATCAAGGAGTAGGTCTTCTCTATTACATATTGGGTTTATGGAACGGTATCTGAGCTAATTTGAAACCCTTGTTTTATGCATCACCCCACCTCACCTTTCCCGTTAGGCAGCCGTAGTGTGTTTTCTAACCGTGTGACTCTGTTCTGTTTTGTAATTCAGTTCAAGGGTAGCGGTTTTTACATTCCCTCTATAAGTGATATCTTATGATAAGTGTCTTTTTCTGTGTGACTTATTGCACTTAGAATCGTCGTACCTAAATCCACTCATCATGCTGCTACTAGCCTTATGACGTTGATTTCATGGCTGAGTGATATTCCATTGTACATAAGGACCACAACTTCTTTATCCTTTTTTCTCTTTCCTGGGATATTTAAGGTGTAACGAAGTGGAGGTTCTTGTCAACAGAGCAGCCCTAAACTTTGGGGTGCTTGTGTCTTGCTGATTTTTAGTTTTCCCAATTTATACGCCCATGAGTGGAAGTGCCCTATGCTCTCTAAGCTGAGTTTTGTAAATGTTTCAGGACACACCGTACACTTCTCCAGAGTGGCTGTTGGCAATTTACATCCCGCCCATCAGCGTAGCAAGGCTCCCGTTTCTCCGTGGCCTGTCCTGCATTTCTGGTTTTGACCCTTTATTCAGCATGGCCCTTTTGACCGATGGGAAGCGAGACTTCTGTGTAGCGATGATTTGCCTTTCCAGGTTGCTTGGTTGGCCAAAAAGGGCGTATGCGTTTTTTCCTGAATATATTCATCAAAAAACGCATACGCCCTTTTTGGCCAAGGGCATCATTGTCGAGGTTTTGCCGCTTTTCTTGTGCTTTAAAGGCGATTCGAATCTGCCTCCTGTAATCTGTTTCCTGCAATTCTGCCTTGCTTTCAAATCCTCTTTGTTGCCTTCCCTCAATATATTTGTAGACGAGAGTTATCATTTATAAGTCTGCAGGTTTGTGAATTGCAGTGCCCCTGAGCTCCATTTTTCAACTCGCTCTCTTGGGAGCTGGCCGCAAAAGCGCAGGATTGCTTTAGGCCCTATTCTGCTTCCGGGCGGCAGACTGAGCCTGTGGTTAATTCTTCTTCCTGATGGGAAAATAGAGTGACCTGTGCCTGTCCCAACACCTAGAGCTAGTCTCTCATTGGTTCCCCGTCTTCCCGTTCATCCTCAGTTCAAATTGCCACCTGTATGGAACAGGAGGTTAAAGGTGCTGATTCTCCAAGGAGGGAGATTGCTAGTAAAGCGGCTGGAATGGCGAACCCGAGCACAAGGAGATGAGAAATGAGGTGCGTTTTAGAAACCTTTCCCGATCACTCGGTGGACCGTCTTCTGGGTTTCTCATGCATGTTTTCGATGTAGGAAGATGCCCTTGAACCTGGAGATTTGGGACCCATGGGATGGGTACCAGGCAGTATTACTTTAAAGCGTCTGCGTTTGCTCACCCAACCTCACCAAACCCCTCAGCCCCAAGAGTGTCCACCCTTATGTCTCAATCAGCTGCGGGTCTAGATATGGTCAATCCAGGTGGCATCACAGCCCCTGAACGAATTTTGTAAGAATTTCCCTCCCTTTCACTGTCTTTGTTTCACGGGTTTTTAAAATTAATTGAGTTTTATAATGGGGTTTAGCTGCTTTTCACTGCTGTGTTTATGCAGCTTTACACTCACTTGACTCACTTACAGACAGATATCAATACATAGGTTTTAAGATTCTTACTAGTCAGATATATTCTTGGGCGGTGAATAGGGGGTGTTGAGTCCAGTTCCCTGAGCAAGGAGTAGGTCTTGTCAATTACGTATTCGGTTTATGGAACGGTATCTGAGCTAATTTGAAACCCTTGTTTTATGCATCACCCCACCTCACCTTCCCCGTTAGGCAGCCATAGTGTGTTTTCTAACCGTGTGACTCTGTTCTGTTTTGTAATTCATTTCAA
This sequence comes from Eschrichtius robustus, assembly GCF_028021215.1. Taxonomy (NCBI): domain Eukaryota; kingdom Metazoa; phylum Chordata; class Mammalia; order Artiodactyla; family Eschrichtiidae; genus Eschrichtius; species Eschrichtius robustus. The sequence continues at coordinate 74,611 of NW_027175522.1, read as the reverse complement.
GGGTAGCGGTTTTTACATTCCCTCTATAAGTGATATCTTATGATAAATGTCTTTTTCTGTGTGACTTATTTCACTTAGAATCGTCGTACCTAAATCCACTCATCATGCTGCTACTAGCCTTATGACGTTGATTTCATGGCTGAGTGATATTCCATTGTACATAAGGACCACAACTTCTTTATCCATTTTTCTCTTTCCTGGGATATTTAAGGTGTAACGAAGTGGAGGTTCTTGTCAACAGAGCAGCCCTAAACTTTGGGGTGCTTGTGTCTTGCTGATTTTTAGTTTTCCCAATTTATACGCCCATGAGTGGAAGTGCCTTATGCTCTCTAAGGTGAGTTTTGTAAATGTTTCAGGACACACCGTACACTTCTCCAGAGTGGCTGTTGGCAATTTACATCCCGCCCATCAGCGTAGCAAGGCTCCCGTTTCTCCGTGGCCTGTCCTGCATGTCTGGTTTTGACCCTTTATTCAGCATGGCCCTTTTGACCGATGGGAAGCGAGACTTCTGTGTAGCGCTGATTTGCCTTTCCAGGTTGCTTGGTTGGCCAAAAAGGGCGTATGCGTTTTTTCCTGAATATATTCATCAAAAAACGCATACGCCCTTTTGGGCCAAGGGCATCATTGTCGAGGATTTGCCGCTTTTCCTGTGCTTTAAAGGCGATTCGAATCTGCCTCCTGAAATCTGTTTCCTGCAATTCTGCCTTGCTTTCAAATCCTCTTTGTTGCCTTCCCTCAATATATTTGTAGACGAGAGTTATCATTTATAAGTCTGCAGGTTTGTGAATTGCAGTGCCCCTGAGCTCCATTTTTCAACTCGCTCTCTTGGGAGCTGGCCGCAAAAGCGCAGGATTGCTTTAGGCCCTATTCTGCTTCCGGGCGGCAGAATGAGCCTGTGGTTAATTCTTCTTCCTGATGGGAAAATAGAGTGACCTGTGCCTGTCCCAACACCTAGAGCTAGTCTCTCATTGGTTCCCCGTCTTCCCGTTCATCCTCAGTTCAAATTGCCACCTGTATGGAACAGGAGGTTAAAGGTGCTGATTCTCCAAGGAGGGAGATTGCTAGTAAAGTGGCTGGAATGGCGAACCCGAGCACAAGGAGAGGAGAAATGAGGTGCGTTTTAGAAACCTTTCCCGATCACTCGGTGGACCGTCTTCTGGGTTTCTCATGCATGTTTTCGATGTAGGAAGATGCCCTTGAACCTGGAGATTTGGGACCCATGGGATGGGTACCACGCAGTATTACTTTAAAGCGTCTGCGTTTGCTCACCCAACCTCACCAAACCTCTCAGCCCCAAGAGTGTCCACCCTTATATCTCAATCAGCTGCGGGTCTAGATATGGTCAATCCAGGTGGCATCACAGCCCCTGAACGAATTTTGTAAGAATTTCTCTCTCTTTCACTGTCTTTGTTTCACGGGTTTTTAAAATTAATTGAGTTTTATAATGGGGTTTAGCTGCTTTTCACTGCTGTGTTTATGCAGCTTTACACCCACTTGACTCACTTACAGAGAGATATCAATACATAGGTTTTAAGATTCTTACTAGTCAGATATATTCTTGGGCGGTGAATAGGGGGTGTTGAGTCCAGTTCCCTGAGCAAGGAGTAGGTCTTCTCTATTACATATTGGGTTTATGGAACGGTATCTGAGCTAATTTGAAACCCTTGTTTTATGCATCACCCCACCTCACCTTTCCCGTTAGGCAGCCGTAGTGTGTTTTCTAACCGTGTGACTCTGTTCTGTTTTGTAATTCAGTTCAAGGGTAGCGGTTTTTACATTCCCTCTATAAGTGATATCTTATGATAAGTGTCTTTTTCTGTGTGACTTATTGCACTTAGAATCGTCGTACCTAAATCCACTCATCATGCTGCTACTAGCCTTATGACGTTGATTTCATGGCTGAGTGATATTCCATTGTACATAAGGACCACAACTTCTTTATCCATTTTTCTCTTTCCTGGGATATTTAAGGTGTAACGAAGTGGAGGTTCTTGTCAACAGAGCAGCCCTAAACTTTGGGGTGCTTGTGTCTTGCTGATTTTTAGTTTTCCCAATTTATACGCCCATGAGTGGAAGTGCCCTATGCTCTCTAAGCTGAGTTTTGTAAATGTTTCAGGACACACCGTACACTTCTCCAGAGTGGCTGTTGGCAATTTACATCCCGCCCATCAGCGTAGCAAGGCTCCCGTTTCTCCGTGGCCTGTCCTGCATTTCTGGTTTTGACCCTTTATTCAGCATGGCCCTTTTGACCGATGGGAAGCGAGACTTCTGTGTAGCGATGATTTGCCTTTCCAGGTTGCTTGGTTGGCCAAAAAGGGCGTATGCGTTTTTTCCTGAATATATTCATCAAAAAACGCATACGCCCTTTTTGGCCAAGGGCATCATTGTCGAGGTTTTGCCGCTTTTCTTGTGCTTTAAAGGCGATTCGAATCTGCCTCCTGTAATCTGTTTCCTGCAATTCTGCCTTGCTTTCAAATCCTCTTTGTTGCCTTCCCTCAATATATTTGTAGATGAGAGTTATCATTTATAAGTCTGCAGGTTTGTGAATTGCAGTGCCCCTGAGCTCCATTTTTCAACTCGCTCTCTTGGGAGCTGGCCGCAAAAGCGCAGGATTGCTTTAGGCCCTATTCTGCTTCCGGGCGGCAGACTGAGCCTGTGGTTAATTCTTCTTCCTGATGGGAAAATAGAGTGACCTGTGCCTGTCCCAACACCTAGAGCTAGTCTCTCATTGGTTCCCCGTCTTCCCGTTCATCCTCAGTTCAAATTGCCACCTGTATGGAACAGGAGGTTAAAGGTGCTGATTCTCCAAGGAGGGAGATTGCTAGTAAAGCGGCTGGAATGGCGAACCCGAGCACAAGGAGATGAGAAATGAGGTGCGTTTTAGAAACCTTTCCCGATCACTCGGTGGACCGTCTTCTGGGTTTCTCATGCATGTTTTCGATGTAGGAAGATGCCCTTCAACCTGGAGATTTGGGACCCATGGGATGGGTACCAGGCAGTATTACTTTAAAGCGTCTGCGTTTGCTCACCCAACCTCACCAAACCCCTCAGCCCCAAGAGTGTCCACCCTTATGTCTCAATCAGCTGCGGGTCTAGATATGGTCAATCCAGGTGGCATCACAGCCCCTGAACGAATTTTGTAAGAATTTCCCTCCCTTTCACTGTCTTTGTTTCACGGGTTTTTAAAATTAATTGAGTTTTATAATGGGGTTTAGCTGCTTTTCACTGCTGTGTTTATGCAGCTTTACACCCACTTGACTCACTTACAGACAGATATCAATACATAGGTTTTAAGATTCTTACTAGTCAGATATATTCTTGGACGGTGAATAGGGGGTGTTGAGTCCAGTTCCCTGAGCAAGGAGTAGGTCTTGTCAATTACGTATTCGGTTTATGGAACGGTATCTGAGCTAATTTGAAACCCTTGTTTTATGCATCACCCCACCTCACCTTTCCCGTTAGGCAGCCATAGTGTGTTTTCTAACCGTGTGACTCTGTTCTGTTTTGTAATTCAGTTCAAGGGTAGCGGTTTTTACATTCCCTCTATAAGTGATATCTTATGATAAGTGTCTTTTTCTGTGTGACTTATTTGACTTAGAATCGTCGTACCTAAATCCACTCATCATGCTGCTACTAGCCTTATGTCGTTGATTTCATGGCTGAGTGATATTCCATTGTACATAAGGACCACAACTTCTTTATCCATTTTTCTCTTTCCTGGGATATTTAAGGTGTAACGAAGTGGAGGTTCTTGTCAACAGAGCAGCCCTAAACTTTGGGGTGCTTGTGTCTTGCTGATTTTTAGTTTTCCCAATTTATACGCCCATGAGTGGAAGTGCCCTATGCTCTCTAAGCTGAGTTTTCTAAATGTTTCAGGACACACCGTACACTTCTCCAGAGTGGCTGTTGGCAATTTACATCCCGCCCATCAGCGTAGCAAGGCTCCCGTTTCTCCGTGGCCTGTCCTGCATTTCTGGTTTTGACACTTTATTCAGCATGGCCCTTTTGACCGATGGGAAGCGAGACTTCTGTGTAGCGCTGATTTGCCTTTCCCGGTTGCTTGGTTGGCCAAAAAGGGCGTATGCGTTTTTTCCTGAATATATTCAGGAAAAAACGCATACGCCCATTTTGGCCAAGGGTATCATTGTCGAGGTTTTGCCGCTTTTCCTGTGCCTTAAAGGCGATTCGAATCTGCCTCCTGAAATCTGTTTCCTGCAATTCTGCCTTGCTTTCAAATCCTCTTTGTTGCCTTCCCTCAATATATTTGTAGACGAGAGTTATCATTTATAAGTCTGCAGGTTTGTGAATTGCAGTGCCCCTGAGCTCCATTTTTCAACTCGCTCTCTTGGGAGCTGGCCGCAAAAGCGCAGGATTGCTTTAGGCCCTATTCTGCTTCCGGGAGGCAGACTGAGCCTGTGGTTAATTCTTCTTCCTGATGGGAAAATAGAGTGACCTGTGCCTGTCCCAACACCTAGAGCTAGTCTCTCATTGGTTCCCCGTCTTCCCGTTCATCCTCAGTTCAAATTGCCACCTGTATGGAACAGGAGGTTAAAGGTGCTGATTCTCCAAGGAGGGAGATTGCTAGTAAAGCGGCTGGAATGGCGAACCCGAGCACAAGGAGATGAGAAATGAGGTGCGTTTTAGAAACCTTTCCCGATCACTCGGTGGACCGTCTTCTGGGTTTCTCATGCATGTTTTCGATGTAGGAAGATGCCCTTGAACCTGGAGATTTGGGACCCATTGGATGGGTACCACGCAGTATTACTTTAAAGCGTCTGCGTTTGCTCACCGAACCTCACCAAACCCCTTAGCCCCACGAGTGTCCACCCTTATGTCTCAATCAGCTGCGGGTCTAGATATGGTCAATCCAGGTGGCATCACAGCCCCTGAACGAATTTTGTAAGAATTTCTCTCTCTTTCACTGTCTTTGTTTCACGGGTTTTTAAAATTAATTGAGTTTTATAATGGGGTTTAGCTGCTTTTCACTGCTGTGTTTATGCAGCTTTACACCCACTTGACTCACTTACAGAGAGATATCAATACATAGGTTTTAAGATTCTTACTAGTCAGATATATTCTTGGGCGGTGAATAGGGGGTGTTGAGTCCAGTTCCCTGAGCAAGGAGTAGGTCTTCTCTATTACATATTGGGTTTATGGAACGGTATCTGAGCTAATTTGAAACCCTTGTTTTATGCATCACCCCACCTCACCTTTCCCGTTAGGCAGCCGTAGTGTGTTTTCTAACCGTGTGACTCTGTTCTGTTTTGTAATTCAGTTCAAGGGTAGCGGTTTTTACATTCCCTCTATAAGTGATATCTTATGATAAGTGTCTTTTTCTGTGTGACATATTTCACTTAGAATCGTCGTACCTAAATCCACTCATCATGCTGCTACTAGCCTTATGACGTTGATTTCATGGCTGAGTGATATTCCATTGTACATAAGGACCACAACTTCTTTATCCATTTTTCTCTTTCCTGGGATATTTAAGGTGTAACGAAGTGGAGGTTCTTGTCAACAGAGCAGCCCTAAACTTTGGGGTGCTTGTGTCTTGCTGATTTTTAGTTTTCCCAATTTATACGCCCATGAGTGGAAGTGCCTTATGCTCTCTAAGGTGAGTTTTGTAAATGTTTCAGGACACACCGTACACTTCTCCAGAGTGGCTGTTGGCAATTTACATCCCGCCCATCAGCGTAGCAAGGCTCCCGTTTCTCCGTGGCCTGTCCTGCATGTCTGGTTTTGACCCTTTATTCAGCATGGCCCTTTTGACCGATGGGAAGCGAGACTTCTGTGTAGCGCTGATTTGCCTTTCCAGGTTGCTTGGTTGGCCAAAAAGGGCGTATGCGTTTTTTCCTGAATATATTCATCAAAAAACGCATACGCCCTTTTGGGCCAAGGGCATCATTGTCGAGGATTTGCCGCTTTTCCTGTGCTTTAAAGGCGATTCGAATCTGCCTCCTGAAATCTGTTTCCTGCAATTCTGCCTTGCTTTCAAATCCTCTTTGTTGCCTTCCCTCAATATATTTGTAGACGAGAGTTATCATTTATAAGTCTGCAGGTTTGTGAATTGCAGTGACCCTGAGCTCCATTTTTCAACTCGCTCTCTTGGGAGCTGGCCACAAAAGCGCAGGATTGCTTTAGGCCCTATTCTGCTTCCGGGCGGCAGAATGAGCCTGTGGTTAATTCTTCTTCCTGATGGGAAAATAGAGTGACCTGTGCCTGTCCCAACACCTAGAGCTAGTCTCTCATTGGTTCCCCGTCTTCCCGTTCATCCTCAGTTCAAATTGCCACCTGTATGGAACAGGAGGTTAAAGGTGCTGATTCTCCAAGGAGGGAGATTGCTAGTAAAGCGGCTGGAATGGCGAACCCGAGCACAAGGAGATGAGAAATGAGGTGCGTTTTAGAAACCTTTCCCGATCACTCGGTGGACCATCTTCTGGGTTTCTCATGCATGTTTTCGATGTAGGAAGATGCCCTTGAACCTGGAGATTTGGGACCCATTGGATGGGTACCACGCAGTATTACTTTAAAGCGTCTGCGTTTGCTCACCGAACCTCACCAAACCCCTTAGCCCCACGAGTGTCCACCCTTATGTCTCAATCAGCTGCGGGTCTAGATATGGTCAATCCAGGTGGCATCACAGCCCCTGAATGAATTTTGTAAGAATTTCTCTCTCTTTCACTGTCTTTGTTTCACGGGTTTTTAAAATTAATTGAGTTTTATAATGGGGTTTAGCTGCTTTTCACTGCTGTGTTTATGCAGCTTTACACCCACTTGACTCACTTACAGAGAGATATCAATACATAGGTTTTAAGATTCTTACTAGTCAGATATATTCTTGGGCGGTGAATAGGGGGTGTTGAGTCCAGTTCCCTGATCAAGGAGTAGGTCTTCTCTATTACATATTGGGTTTATGGAACGGTATCTGAGCTAATTTGAAACCCTTGTTTTATGCATCACCCCACCTCACCTTTCCCGTTAGGCAGCCGTAGTGTGTTTTCTAACCGTGTGACTCTGTTCTGTTTTGTAATTCAGTTCAAGGGTAGCGGTTTTTACATTCCCTCTATAAGTGATATCTTATGATAAATGTCTTTTTCTGTGTGACTTATTGCACTTAGAATCGTCGTACCTAAATCCACTCATCATGCTGCTACTAGCCTTATGACGTTGATTTCATGGCTGAGTGATATTCCATTGTACATAAGGACCACAACTTCTTTATCCATTTTTCTCTTTCCTGGGATATTTAAGGTGTAACGAAGTGGAGGTTCTTGTCAACAGAGCAGCCCTAAACTTTGGGGTGCTTGTGTCTTGCTGATTTTTAGTTTTCCCAATTTATACGCCCATGAGTGGAAGTGCCCTATGCTCTCTAAGCTGAGTTTTGTAAATGTTTCAGGACACACCGTACACTTCTCCAGAGTGGCTGTTGGCAATTTACATCCCGCCCATCAGCGTAGCAAGGCTCCCGTTTCTCCGTGGCCTGTCCTGCATTTCTGGTTTTGACCCTTTATTCAGCATGGCCCTTTTGACCGATGGGAAGCGAGACTTCTGTGTAGCGATGATTTGCCTTTCCAGGTTGCTTGGTTGGCCAAAAAGGGCGTATGCGTTTTTTCCTGAATATATTCATCAAAAAACGCATACGCCCTTTTTGGCCAAGGGCATCATTGTCGAGGTTTTGCCGCTTTTCTTGTGCTTTAAAGGCGATTCGAATCTGCCTCCTGTAATCTGTTTCCTGCAATTCTGCCTTGCTTTCAAATCCTCTTTGTTGCCTTCCCTCAATATATTTGTAGACGAGAGTTATCATTTATAAGTCTGCAGGTTTGTGAATTGCAGTGCCCCTGAGCTCCATTTTTCAACTCGCTCTCTTGGGAGCTGGCCGCAAAAGCGCAGGATTGCTTTAGGCCCTATTCTGCTTCCGGGCGGCAGACTGAGCCTGTGGTTAATTCTTCTTCCTGATGGGAAAATAGAGTGACCTGTGCCTGTCCCAACACCTAGAGCTAGTCTCTCATTGGTTCCCCGTCTTCCCGTTCATCCTCAGTTCAAATTGCCACCTGTATGGAACAGGAGGTTAAAGGTGCTGATTCTCCAAGGAGGGAGATTGCTAGTAAAGCGGCTGGAATGGCGAACCCGAGCACAAGGAGATGAGAAATGAGGTGCGTTTTAGAAACCTTTCCCGATCACTCGGTGGACCGTCTTCTGGGTTTCTCATGCATGTTTTCGATGTAGGAAGATGCCCTTGAACCTGGAGATTTGGGACCCATGGGATGGGTACCAGGCAGTATTACTTTAAAGCGTCTGCGTTTGCTCACCCAACCTCACCAAACCCCTCAGCCCCAAGAGTGTCCACCCTTATGTCTCAATCAGCTGCGGGTCTAGATATGGTCAATCCAGGTGGCATCACAGCCCCTGAACGAATTTTGTAAGAATTTCCCTCCCTTTCACTGTCTTTGTTTCACGGGTTTTTAAAATTAATTGAGTTTTATAATGGGGTTTAGCTGCTTTTCACTGCTGTGTTTATGCAGCTTTACACTCACTTGACTCACTTACAGACAGATATCAATACATAGGTTTTAAGATTCTTACTAGTCAGATATATTCTTGGGCGGTGAATAGGGGGTGTTGAGTCCAGTTCCCTGAGCAAGGAGTAGGTCTTGTCAATTACGTATTCGGTTTATGGAACGGTATCTGAGCTAATTTGAAACCCTTGTTTTATGCATCACCCCACCTCACCTTCCCCGTTAGGCAGCCATAGTGTGTTTTCTAACCGTGTGACTCTGTTCTGTTTTGTAATTCATTTCAAGGGTAGCGGTTTTTACATTCCCTCTATAAGTGATATCTTATGATAAATGTCTTTTTCTGTGTGACTTATTTCACTTAGAATCGTCGTACCTAAATCCACTCATCATGCTGCTACTAGCCTTATGACGTTGATTTCATGGCTGAGTGATATTCCATTGTACATAAGGACCACAACTTCTTTATCCATTTTTCTCTTTCCTGGGATATTTAAGGTGTAACGAAGTGGAGGTTCTTGTCAACAGAGCAGCCCTAAACTTTGGGGTGCTTGTGTCTTGCTGATTTTTAGTTTTCCCAATTTATACGCCCATGAGTGGAAGTGCCTTATGCTCTCTAAGGTGAGTTTTGTAAATGTTTCAGGACACACCGTACACTTCTCCAGAGTGGCTGTTGGCAATTTACATCCCGCCCATCAGCGTAGCAAGGCTCCCGTTTCTCCGTGGCCTGTCCTGCATGTCTGGTTTTGACCCTTTATTCAGCATGGCCCTTTTGACCGATGGGAAGCGAGACTTCTGTGTAGCGCTGATTTGCCTTTCCAGGTTGCTTGGTTGGCCAAAAAGGGCGTATGCGTTTTTTCCTGAATATATTCATCAAAAAACGCATACGCCCTTTTGGGCCAAGGGCATCATTGTCGAGGATTTGCCGCTTTTCCTGTGCTTTAAAGGCGATTCGAATCTGCCTCCTGAAATCTGTTTCCTGCAATTCTGCCTTGCTTTCAAATCCTCTTTGTTGCCTTCCCTCAATATATTTGTAGACGAGAGTTATCATTTATAAGTCTGCAGGTTTGTGAATTGCAGTGCCCCTGAGCTCCATTTTTCAACTCGCTCTCTTGGGAGCTGGCCGCAAAAGCGCAGGATTGCTTTAGGCCCTATTCTGCTTCCGGGCGGCAGAATGAGCCTGTGGTTAATTCTTCTTCCTGATGGGAAAATAGAGTGACCTGTGCCTGTCCCAACACCTAGAGCTAGTCTCTCATTGGTTCCCCGTCTTCCCGTTCATCCTCAGTTCAAATTGCCACCTGTATGGAACAGGAGGTTAAAGGTGCTGATTCTCCAAGGAGGGAGATTGCTAGTAAAGTGGCTGGAATGGCGAACCCGAGCACAAGGAGAGGAGAAATGAGGTGCGTTTTAGAAACCTTTCCCGATCACTCGGTGGACCGTCTTCTGGGTTTCTCATGCATGTTTTCGATGTAGGAAGATGCCCTTGAACCTGGAGATTTGGGACCCATGGGATGGGTACCACGCAGTATTACTTTAAAGCGTCTGCGTTTGCTCACCCAACCTCACCAAACCTCTCAGCCCCAAGAGTGTCCACCCTTATGTCTCAATCAGCTGCGGGTCTAGATATGGTCAATCCAGGTGGCATCACAGCCCCTGAACGAATTTTGTAAGAATTTCTCTCTCTTTCACTGTCTTTGTTTCACGGGTTTTTAAAATTAATTGAGTTTTATAATGGGGTTTAGCTGCTTTTCACTGCTGTGTTTATGCAGCTTTACACCCACTTGACTCACTTACAGAGAGATATCAATACATAGGTTTTAAGATTCTTACTAGTCAGATATATTCTTGGGCGGTGAATAGGGGGTGTTGAGTCCAGTTCCCTGAGCAAGGAGTAGGTCTTCTCTATTACATATTGGGTTTATGGAACGGTATCTGAGCTAATTTGAAACCCTTGTTTTATGCATCACCCCACCTCACCTTTCCCGTTAGGCAGCCGTAGTGTGTTTTCTAACCGTGTGACTCTGTCCTGTTTTGTAATTCAGTTCAAGGGTAGCGGTTTTTACATTCCCTCTATAAGTGATATCTTATGATAAGTGTCTTTTTCTGTGTGACTTATTGCACTTAGAATCGTCGTACCTAAATCCACTCATCATGCTGCTACTAGCCTTATGACGTTGATTTCATGGCTGAGTGATATTCCATTGTACATAAGGACCACAACTTCTTTATCCATTTTTCTCTTTCCTGGGATATTTAAGGTGTAACGAAGTGGAGGTTCTTGTCAACAGAGCAGCCCTAAACTTTGGGGTGCTTGTGTCTTGCTGATTTTTAGTTTTCCCAATTTATACGCCCATGAGTGGAAGTGCCCTATGCTCTCTAAGCTGAGTTTTGTAAATGTTTCAGGACACACCGTACACTTCTCCAGAGTGGCTGTTGGCAATTTACATCCCGCCCATCAGCGTAGCAAGGCTCCCGTTTCTCCGTGGCCTGTCCTGCATTTCTGGTTTTGACCCTTTATTCAGCATGGCCCTTTTGACCGATGGGAAGCGAGACTTCTGTGTAGCGATGATTTGCCTTTCCAGGTTGCTTGGTTGGCCAAAAAGGGCGTATGCGTTTTTTCCTGAATATATTCATCAAAAAACGCATACGCCCTTTTTGGCCAAGGGCATCATTGTCGAGGTTTTGCCGCTTTTCTTGTGCTTTAAAGGCGATTCGAATCTGCCTCCTGTAATCTGTTTCCTGCAATTCTGCCTTGCTTTCAAATCCTCTTTGTTGCCTTCCCTCAATATATTTGTAGATGAGAGTTATCATTTATAAGTCTGCAGGTTTGTGAATTGCAGTGCCCCTGAGCTCCATTTTTCAACTCGCTCTCTTGGGAGCTGGCCGCAAAAGCGCAGGATTGCTTTAGGCCCTATTCTGCTTCCGGGCGGCAGACTGAGCCTGTGGTTAATTCTTCTTCCTGATGGGAAAATAGAGTGACCTGTGCCTGTCCCAACACCTAGAGCTAGTCTCTCATTGGTTCCCCGTCTTCCCGTTCATCCTCAGTTCAAATTGCCACCTGTATGGAACAGGAGGTTAAAGGTGCTGATTCTCCAAGGAGGGAGATTGCTAGTAAAGCGGCTGGAATGGCGAACCCGAGCACAAGGAGATGAGAAATGAGGTGCGTTTTAGAAACCTTTCCCGATCACTCGGTGGACCGTCTTCTGGGTTTCTCATGCATGTTTTCGATGTAGGAAGATGCCCTTCAACCTGGAGATTTGGGACCCATGGGATGGGTACCAGGCAGTATTACTTTAAAGCGTCTGCGTTTGCTCACCCAACCTCACCAAACCCCTCAGCCCCAAGAGTGTCCACCCTTATGTCTCAATCAGCTGCGGGTCTAGATATGGTCAATCCAGGTGGCATCACAGCCCCTGAACGAATTTTGTAAGAATTTCCCTCCCTTTCACTGTCTTTGTTTCACGGGTTTTTAAAATTAATTGAGTTTTATAATGGGGTTTAGCTGCTTTTCACTGCTGTGTTTATGCAGCTTTACACCCACTTGACTCACTTACAGACAGATATCAATACATAGGTTTTAAGATTCTTACTAGTCAGATATATTCTTGGACGGTGAATAGGGGGTGTTGAGTCCAGTTCCCTGAGCAAGGAGTAGGTCTTGTCAATTACGTATTCGGTTTATGGAACGGTATCTGAGCTAATTTGAAACCCTTGTTTTATGCATCACCCCACCTCACCTTTCCCGTTAGGCAGCCATAGTGTGTTTTCTAACCGTGTGACTCTGTTCTGTTTTGTAATTCAGTTCAAGGGTAGCGGTTTTTACATTCCCTCTATAAGTGATATCTTATGATAAGTGTCTTTTTCTGTGTGACTTATTTGACTTAGAATCGTCGTACCTAAATCCACTCATCATGCTGCTACTAGCCTTATGTCGTTGATTTCATGGCTGAGTGATATTCCATTGTACATAAGGACCACAACTTCTTTATCCATTTTTCTCTTTCCTGGGATATTTAAGGTGTAACGAAGTGGAGGTTCTTGTCAACAGAGCAGCCCTAAACTTTGGGGTGCTTGTGTCTTGCTGATTTTTAGTTTTCCCAATTTATACGCCCATGAGTGGAAGTGCCCTATGCTCTCTAAGCTGAGTTTTCTAAATGTTTCAGGACACACCGTACACTTCTCCAGAGTGGCTGTTGGCAATTTACATCCCGCCCATCAGCGTAGCAAGGCTCCCGTTTCTCCGTGGCCTGTCCTGCATTTCTGGTTTTGACACTTTATTCAGCATGGCCCTTTTGACCGATGGGAAGCGAGACTTCTGTGTAGCGCTGATTTGCCTTTCCCGGTTGCTTGGTTGGCCAAAAAGGGCGTATGCGTTTTTTCCTGAATATATTCAGGAAAAAACGCATACGCCCATTTTGGCCAAGGGTATCATTGTCGAGGTTTTGCCGCTTTTCCTGTGCCTTAAAGGCGATTCGAATCTGCCTCCTGAAATCTGTTTCCTGCAATTCTGCCTTGCTTTCAAATCCTCTTTGTTGCCTTCCCTCAATATATTTGTAGACGAGAGTTATCATTTATAAGTCTGCAGGTTTGTGAATTGCAGTGCCCCTGAGCTCCATTTTTCAACTCGCTCTCTTGGGAGCTGGCCGCAAAAGCGCAGGATTGCTTTAGGCCCTATTCTGCTTCCGGGAGGCAGACTGAGCCTGTGGTTAATTCTTCTTCCTGATGGGAAAATAGAGTGACCTGTGCCTGTCCCAACACCTAGAGCTAGTCTCTCATTGGTTCCCCGTCTTCCCGTTCATCCTCAGTTCAAATTGCCACCTGTATGGAACAGGAGGTTAAAGGTGCTGATTCTCCAAGGAGGGAGATTGCTAGTAAAGCGGCTGGAATGGCGAACCCGAGCACAAGGAGATGAGAAATGAGGTGCGTTTTAGAAACCTTTCCCGATCACTCGGTGGACCGTCTTCTGGGTTTCTCATGCATGTTTTCGATGTAGGAAGATGCCCTTGAACCTGGAGATTTGGGACCCATTGGATGGGTACCACGCAGTATTACTTTAAAGCGTCTGCGTTTGCTCACCGAACCTCACCAAACCCCTTAGCCCCACGAGTGTCCACCCTTATGTCTCAATCAGCTGCGGGTCTAGATATGGTCAATCCAGGTGGCATCACAGCCCCTGAACGAATTTTGTAAGAATTTCTCTCTCTTTCACTGTCTTTGTTTCACGGGTTTTTAAAATTAATTGAGTTTTATAATGGGGTTTAGCTGCTTTTCACTGCTGTGTTTATGCAGCTTTACACCCACTTGACTCACTTACAGAGAGATATCAATACATAGGTTTTAAGATTCTTACTAGTCAGATATATTCTTGGGCGGTGAATAGGGGGTGTTGAGTCCAGTTCCCTGAGCAAGGAGTAGGTCTTCTCTATTACATATTGGGTTTATGGAACGGTATCTGAGCTAATTTGAAACCCTTGTTTTATGCATCACCCCACCTCACCTTTCCCGTTAGGCAGCCGTAGTGTGTTTTCTAACCGTGTGACTCTGTTCTGTTTTGTAATTCAGTTCAAGGGTAGCGGTTTTTACATTCCCTCTATAAGTGATATCTTATGATAAGTGTCTTTTTCTGTGTGACATATTTCACTTAGAATCGTCGTACCTAAATCCACTCATCATGCTGCTACTAGCCTTATGACGTTGATTTCATGGCTGAGTGATATTCCATTGTACATAAGGACCACAACTTCTTTATCCATTTTTCTCTTTCCTGGGATATTTAAGGTGTAACGAAGTGGAGGTTCTTGTCAACAGAGCAGCCCTAAACTTTGGGGTGCTTGTGTCTTGCTGATTTTTAGTTTTCCCAATTTATACGCCCATGAGTGGAAGTGCCTTATGCTCTCTAAGGTGAGTTTTGTAAATGTTTCAGGACACACCGTACACTTCTCCAGAGTGGCTGTTGGCAATTTACATCCCGCCCATCAGCGTAGCAAGGCTCCCGTTTCTCCGTGGCCTGTCCTGCATGTCTGGTTTTGACCCTTTATTCAGCATGGCCCTTTTGACCGATGGGAAGCGAGACTTCTGTGTAGCGCTGATTTGCCTTTCCAGGTTGCTTGGTTGGCCAAAAAGGGCGTATGCGTTTTTTCCTGAATATATTCATCAAAAAACGCATACGCCCTTTTGGGCCAAGGGCATCATTGTCGAGGATTTGCCGCTTTTCCTGTGCTTTAAAGGCGATTCGAATCTGCCTCCTGAAATCTGTTTCCTGCAATTCTGCCTTGCTTTCAAATCCTCTTTGTTGCCTTCCCTCAATATATTTGTAGACGAGAGTTATCATTTATAAGTCTGCAGGTTTGTGAATTGCAGTGCCCCTGAGCTCCATTTTTCAACTCGCTCTCTTGGGAGCTGGCCACAAAAGCGCAGGATTGCTTTAGGCCCTATTCTGCTTCCGGGCGGCAGAATGAGCCTGTGGTTAATTCTTCTTCCTGATGGGAAAATAGAGTGACCTGTGCCTGTCCCAACACCTAGAGCTAGTCTCTCATTGGTTCCCCGTCTTCCCGTTCATCCTCAGTTCAAATTGCCACCTGTATGGAACAGGAGGTTAAAGGTGCTGATTCTCCAAGGAGGGAGATTGCTAGTAAAGCGGCTGGAATGGCGAACCCGAGCACAAGGAGAGGAGAAATGAGGTGCGTTTTAGAAACCTTTCCCGATCACTCGGTGGACCGTCTTCTGGGTTTCTCATGCATGTTTTCGATGTAGGAAGATGCCCTTGAACCTGGAGATTTGGGACCCATTGGATGGGTACCACGCAGTATTACTTTAAAGCGTCTGCGTTTGCTCACCGAACCTCACCAAACCCCTTAGCCCCACGAGTGTCCACCCTTATGTCTCAATCAGCTGCGGGTCTAGATATGGTCAATCCAGGTGGCATCACAGCCCCTGAACGAATTTTGTAAGAATTTCTCTCTCTTTCACTGTCTTTGTTTCACGGGTTTTTAAAATTAATTGAGTTTTATAATGGGGTTTAGCTGCTTTTCACTGCTGTGTTTATGCAGCTTTACACCCACTTGACTCACTTACAGAGAGATATCAATACATAGGTTTTAAGATTCTTACTAGTCAGATATATTCTTGGGCGGTGAATAGGGGGTGTTGAGTCCAGTTCCCTGAGCAAGGAGTAGGTCTTCTCTATTACATATTGGGTTTATGGAACGGTATCTGAGCTAATTTGAAACCCTTGTTTTATGCATCACCCCACCTCACCTTTCCCGTTAGGCAGCCGTAGTGTGTTTTCTAACCGTGTGACTCTGTTCTGTTTTGTAATTCAGTTCAAGGGTAGCGGTTTTTACATTCCCTCTATAAGTGATATCTTATGATAAGTGTCTTTTTCTGTGTGACTTATTTCACTTAGAATCGTCGTACCTAAATCCACTCATCATGCTGCTACTAGCCTTATGACGTTGATTTCATGGCTGAGTGATATTCCATTGTACATAAGGACCACAACTTCTTTATCCATTTTTCTCTTTCCTGGGATATTTAAGGTGTAACGAAGTGGAGGTTCTTGTCAACAGAGCAGCCCTAAACTTTGGGGTGCTTGTGTCTTGCTGATTTTTAGTTTTCCCAATTTATACGCCCATGAGTGGAAGTGCCCTATGCTCTCTAAGCTGAGTTTTGTAAATGTTTCAGGACACACCGTACACTTCTCCAGAGTGGCTGTTGGCAATTTACATCCCGCCCGTCAGCGTAGCAAGGCTCCCGTTTCTCCGTGGCCTGTCCTGCATTTCTGGTTTTGACCCTTTATTCAGCATGGCCCTTTTGACCGATGGGAAGCGAGACTTCTGTGTAGCGATGATTTGCCTTTCCAGGTTGCTTGGTTGGCCAAAAAGGGCGTATGCGTTTTTTCCTGAATATATTCATCAAAAAACGCATACGCCCTTTTTGGCCAAGGGCATCATTGTCGAGGTTTTGCCGCTTTTCTTGTGCTTTAAAGGCGATTCGAATCTGCCTCCTGTAATCTGTTTCCTGCAATTCTGCCTTGCTTTCAAATCCTCTTTGTTGCCTTCCCTCAATATATTTGTAGACGAGAGTTATCATTTATAAGTCTGCAGGTTTGTGAATTGCAGTGCCCCTGAGCTCCATTTTTCAACTCGCTCTCTTGGGAGCTGGCCGCAAAAGCGCAGGATTGCTTTAGGCCCTATTCTGCTTCCGGGCGGCAGACTGAGCCTGTGGTTAATTCTTCTTCCTGATGGGAAAATAGAGTGACCTGTGCCTGTCCCAACACCTAGAGCTAGTCTCTCATTGGTTCCCCGTCTTCCCGTTCATCCTCAGTTCAAATTGCCACCTGTATGGAACAGGAGGTTAAAGGTGCTGATTCTCCAAGGAGGGAGATTGCTAGTAAAGCGGCTGGAATGGCGAACCCGAGCACAAGGAGATGAGAAATGAGGTGCGTTTTAGAAACCTTTCCCGATCACTCGGTGGACCGTCTTCTGGGTTTCTCATGCATGTTTTCGATGTAGGAAGATGCCCTTCAACCTGGAGATTTGGGACCCATGGGATGGGTACCAGGCAGTATTACTTTAAAGCGTCTGCGTTTGCTCACCCAACCTCACCAAACCCCTCAGCCCCAAGAGTGTCCACCCTTATGTCTCAATCAGCTGCGGGTCTAGATATGGTCAATCCAGGTGGCATCACAGCCCCTGAACGAATTTTGTAAGAATTTCCCTCCCTTTCACTGTCTTTGTTTCACGGGTTTTTAAAATTAATTGAGTTTTATAATGGGGTTTAGCTGCTTTTCACTGCTGTGTTTATGCAGCTTTACACCCACTTGACTCACTTACAGACAGATATCAATACATAGGTTTTAAGATTCTTACTAGTCAGATATATTCTTGGGCGGTGAATAGGGGGTGTTGAGTCCAGTTCCCTGAGCAAGGAGTAGGTCTTGTCAATTACGTATTCGGTTTATGGAACGGTATCTGAGCTAATTTGAAACCCTTGTTTTATGCATCACCCCACCTCACCTTTCCCGTTAGGCAGCCATAGTGTGTTTTCTAACCGTGTGACTCTGTTCTGTTTTGTAATTCAGTTCAAGGGTAGCGGTTTTTACATTCCCTCTATAAGTGATATCTTATGATAAGTGTCTTTTTCTGTGTGACTTATTTGACTTAGAATCGTCGTACCTAAATCCACTCATCATGCTGCTACTAGCCTTATGACGTTGATTTCATGGCTGAGTGATATTCCATTGTACATAAGGACCACAACTTCTTTATCCATTTTTCTCTTTCCTGGGATATTTAAGGTGTAACGAAGTGGAGGTTCTTGTCAACAGAGCAGCCCTAAACTTTGGGGTGCTTGTGTCTTGCTGATTTTTAGTTTTCCCAATTTATACGCCCATGAGTGGAAGTGCCCTATGCTCTCTAAGCTGAGTTTTCTAAATGTTTCAGGACACACCGTACACTTCTCCAGAGTGGCTGTTGGCAATTTACATCCCGCCCATCAGCGTAGCAAGGCTCCCGTTTCTCCGTGGCCTGTCCTGCATTTCTGGTTTTGACACTTTATTCAGCATGGCCCTTTTGACCGATGGGAAGCGAGACTTCTGTGTAGCGCTGATTTGCCTTTCCAGGTTGCTTGGTTGGCCAAAAAGGGCGTATGCGTTTTTTCCTGAATATATTCAGGAAAAAACGCATACGCCCATTTTGGCCAAGGGCATCATTGTCGAGGTTTTGCCGCTTTTCCTGTGCTTTAAAGGCGATTCGAATCTGCCTCCTGAAATCTGTTTCCTGCAATTCTGCCTTGCTTTCAAATCCTCTTTGTTGCCTTCCCTCAATATATTTGTAGACGAGAGTTATCATTTATAAGTCTGCAGGTTTGTGAATTGCAGTGCCCCTGAGCTCCATTTTTCAACTCGCTCTCTTGGGAGCTGGCCGCAAAAGCGCAGGATTGCTTTAGGCCCTATTCTGCTTCCGGGCGGCAGACTGAGCCTGTGGGTAATTCTTCATCCTGATGGGAAAATAGAGTGACCTGTGCCTGTCCCAACACCTAGAGCTAGTCTCTCATTGGTTCCCCGTCTTCCCGTTCATCCTCAGTTCAAATTGCCAACTGTATGGAACAGGAGGTTAAAGGTGCTGATTCTCCAAGGAGGCAGATTGCTAGTAAAGCGGCTGGAATGGCGAACCCGAGCACAAGGAGATGAGAAATGAGGTGCGTTTTAGAAACCTTTCCCGATCACTCGGTGGACCATCTTCTGGGTTTCTCATGCATGTTTTCGATGTAGGAAGATGCCCTTGAACCTGGAGATTTGGGACCCATGGGATGGGTACCACGCAGTATTACTTTAAAGCGTCTGCGTTTGCTCACCGAACCTCTCCAAACCCCTCAGCCCCAAGAGTGTCCACCCTTATGTCTCAATCAGCTGCGGTTCTAGATATGGTCAATCCAGGTGGCATCACAGCGCCTGAACGAATTTTGTAAGAATTTCTCTCCCTTTCACTGTCTTTGTTTCACGGGTTTTTAAAATTAATTGAGTTTTATAATGGGGTTTAGCTGCTTTTCACTGCTGTGTTTATGCAGCTTTACACCCACTTGACTCACTTACAGAGAGATATCAATACATAGGTTTTAAGATTCTTACTAGTCAGATATATTCTTGGGCGGTGAATAGGGGGTGTTGAGTCCAGTTCCCTGAGCAAGGAGTAGGTCTTGTCAATTACGTATTGGGTTTATGGAACGGTATCTGAGCTCTTTTGAAACCCTTGTTTTATGCATCACCCCACCTCACCTTTCCCGTTAGGCAGCCATAGTGTGTTTTCTAACCGTGTGACTCTGTTCTGTTTTGTAATTCAGTTCAAGGGTAGCGGTTTTTACATTCCCTCTATAAGTGATATCTTATGATAAGTGTCTTTTTCTGTGTGACTTATTGCACTTAGAATCGTCGTACCTAAATCCACTCATCATGCTGCTACTAGCCTTATGACGTTGATTTCATGGCTGAGTGATATTCCATTGTACATAAGGACCACAACTTCTTTATCCATTTTTCTCTTTCCTGGGATATTTAAGGTGTAACGAAGTGGAGGTTCTTGTCAACAGAGCAGCCCTAAACTTTGGGGTGCTTGTGTCTTGCTGATTTTTAGTTTTCCCAATTTATACGCCCATGAGTGGAAGTGCCCTATGCTCTCTAAGCTGAGTTTTGTAAATGTTTCAGGACACACCGTACACTTCTCCAGAGTGGCTGTTGGCAATTTACATCCCGCCCATCAGCGTAGCAAGGCTCCCGTTTCTCCGTGGCCTGTCCTGCATTTCTGGTTTTGACACTTTATTCAGCATGGCCCTTTTGACCGATGGGAAGCGAGACTTCTGTGTAGCGCTGATTTGCCTTTCCAGGTTGCTTGGTTGGCCAAAAAGGGCGTATGCGTTTTTTCCTGAATATATTCAGGAAAAAACGCATACCCCCTTTTTGGCCAAGGGCATCATTGTCTAGGTTTTGCCGCTTTTCCTGTGCTTTAAACGCGATTCGAATCTGCCTCCTGAAATCAGTTTCCTGCAATTCTGCCTTGCTTTCAAATCCTCTTTGTTGCCTTCCCTCAATATATTTGTAGACGAGAGTTATCATTTATAAGTCTGCAGGTTTGTGAATTGCAGTGCCCCTGAGCTCCATTTTTCAACTCGCTCTCTTGGGAGCTGGCCGCAAAAGCGCAGGATTGCTTTAGGCCCTATTCTGCTTCCGGGAGGCAGACTGAGCCTGTGGTTAATTCTTCTTCCTGATGGGAAAATAGAGTGACCTGTGCCTGTCCCAACACCTAGAGCTAGTCTCTCATTGGTTCCCCGTCTTCCCGTTCATCCTCAGTTCAAATTGCCACCTGTATGGAACAGGAGGTTAAAGGTGCTGATTCTCCAAGGAGGGAGATTGCTAGTAAAGCGGCTGGAATGGCGAACCCGAGCACAAGGAGATGAGAAATGAGGTGCGTTTTAGAAACCTTTCCCGATCACTCGGTGGACCGTCTTCTGGGTTTCTCATGCATGTTTTCGATGTAGGAAGATGCCCTTGAACCTGGAGATTTGGGACCCATTGGATGGGTACCACGCAGTATTACTTTAAAGCGTCTGCGTTTGCTCACCGAACCTCACCAAACCCCTTAGCCCCACGAGTGTCCACCCTTATGTCTCAATCAGCTGCGGGTCTAGATATGGTCAATCCAGGTGGCATCACAGCCCCTGAACGAATTTTGTAAGAATTTCTCTCTCTTTCACTGTCTTTGTTTCACGGGTTTTTAAAATTAATTGAGTTTTATAATGGGGTTTAGCTGCTTTTCACTGCTGTGTTTATGCAGCTTTACACCCACTTGACTCACTTACAGAGAGATATCAATACATAGGTTTTAAGATTCTTACTAGTCAGATATATTCTTGGGCGGTGAATAGGGGGTGTTGAGTCCAGTTCCCTGAGCAAGGAGTAGGTCTTCTCTATTACATATTGGGTTTATGGAACGGTATCTGAGCTAATTTGAAACCCTTGTTTTATGCATCACCCCACCTCACCTTTCCCGTTAGGCAGCCGTAGTGTGTTTTCTAACCGTGTGACTCTGTTCTGTTTTGTAATTCAGTTCAAGGGTAGCGGTTTTTACATTCCCTCTATAAGTGATATCTTATGATAAGTGTCTTTTTCTGTGTGACATATTTCACTTAGAATCGTCGTACCTAAATCCACTCATCATGCTGCTACTAGCCTTATGACGTTGATTTCATGGCTGAGTGATATTCCATTGTACATAAGGACCACAACTTCTTTATCCATTTTTCTCTTTCCTGGGATATTTAAGGTGTAACGAAGTGGAGGTTCTTGTCAACAGAGCAGCCCTAAACTTTGGGGTGCTTGTGTCTTGCTGATTTTTAGTTTTCCCAATTTATACGCCCATGAGTGGAAGTGCCCTATGCTCTCTAAGCTGAGTTTTGTAAATGTTTCAGGACACACCGTACACTTCTCCAGAGTGGCTGTTGGCAATTTACATCCCGCCCATCAGCGTAGCAAGGCTCCCGTTTCTCCGTGGCCTGTCCTGCATGTCTGGTTTTGACCCTTTATTCAGCATGGCCCTTTTGACCGATGGGAAGCGAGACTTCTGTGTAGCGCTGATTTGCCTTTCCAGGTTGCTTGGTTGGCCAAAAAGGGCGTATGCGTTTTTTCCTGAATATATTCAGGAAAAAACGCATACGCCCTTTTTGGCCAAGGGCATCATTGTCGAGGTTTTGCCGCTTTTCTTGTGCTTTAAAGGCGATTCGAATCTGCCTCCTAAAATCTGTTTCCTGCAATTCTGCCTTGCTTTCAAATCCTCTTAGTTGCCTTCCCTCAATATATTTGTAGACGAGAGTTATCATTTATAAGTCTGCAGGTTTGTGAATTGCAGTGCCCCTGAGCTCCATTTTTCAACTCGCTCTCTTGGGAGCTGGCCGCAAAAGCGCAGGATTGCTTTAGGCCCTATTCTGCTTCCGGGAGGCAGACTGAGCCTGTGGTTAATTCTTCTTCCTGATGGGAAAATAGAGTGACCTGTGCCTGTCCCAACACCTAGAGCTAGTCTCTCATTGGTTCCCCGTCTTCCCGTTCATCCTCCGTTCAAATTGCCACCTGTATGGAACAGGAGGTTAAAGGTGCTGATTCTCCAAGGAGGGAGATTGCTAGTAAAGCGGCTGGAATGGCGAACCCGAGCACAAGTAGATGAGAAATGAGGTGCGTTTTAGAAACCTTTCCCGATCACTCGATGGACCGTCTTCTGGGTTTCTCATGCATGTTTTCGATGTAGGAAGATGCCCTTGAACCTGGAGATTTGGGACCCATGGGATGGGTACCACGCAGTATTACTTTAAAGCGTCTGCATTTGCTCACCCAACCTCACCAAACCTCTCAGCCCCAAGAGTGTCCACCCTTATGTCTCAATCAGCTGCAGGTCTAGATATGGTCAATTCAGGTGGCATCACAGCCCCTGAACGAATTTTGTAAGAATTTCTCTCTCTTTCACTGTCTTTGTTTCACGGGTTTTTAAAATTAATTGAGTTTTATAATGGGGTTTAGCTGCTTTTCACTGCTGTGTTTATGCAGCTTTACACCCACTTGACTCACTTACAGAGAGATATCAATACATAGGTTTTAAGATTCTTACTAGTCAGATATATTCTTGGGCGGTGAATAGGGGGTGTTGAGTCCAGTTCCCTGAGCAA
This sequence comes from Eschrichtius robustus, assembly GCF_028021215.1. Lineage (NCBI taxonomy): Eukaryota > Metazoa > Chordata > Mammalia > Artiodactyla > Eschrichtiidae > Eschrichtius > Eschrichtius robustus. The sequence continues at coordinate 51,890 of NW_027175522.1, read as the reverse complement.
GGAGTAGGTCTTGTCAATTACGTATTGGGTTTATGGAACGGTATCTGAGCTCTTTTGAAACCCTTGTTTTATGCATCACCCCACCTCACCTTTCCCGTTAGGCAGCCATAGTGTGTTTTCTAACCGTGTGACTCTGTTCTGTTTTGTAATTCAGTTCAAGGGTAGCGGTTTTTACATTCCCTCTATAAGTGATATCTTATGATAAGTGTCTTTTTCTGTGTGACTTATTGCACTTAGAATCGTCGTACCTAAATCCACTCATCATGCTGCTACTAGCCTTATGACGTTGATTTCATGGCTGAGTGATATTCCATTGTACATAAGGACCACAACTTCTTTATCCATTTTTCTCTTTCCTGGGATATTTAAGGTGTAACGAAGTGGAGGTTCTTGTCAACAGAGCAGCCCTAAACTTTGGGGTGCTTGTGTCTTGCTGATTTTTAGTTTTCCCAATTTATACGCCCATGAGTGGAAGTGCCCTATGCTCTCTAAGCTGAGTTTTCTAAATGTTTCAGGACACACCGTACACTTCTCCAGAGTGGCTGTTGGCAATTTACATCCCGCCCATCAGCGTAGCAAGGCTCCCGTTTCTCGGTGGCCTGTCCTGCATTTCTGGTTTTGACCCATTATTCAGCATGGCCCTTTTGACCGATGGGAAGCGAGACTTCTGTGTAGCGCTGATTTGCCTTTCCAGGTTGCTTGGTTGGCCAAAAAGGGCGTATGCGTTTTTTCCTGAATATATTCATCAAAAAACGCATACGCCCTTTTTGGCCAAGGGCATCATTGTCGAGGTTTTGCCGCTTTTCTTGTGCTTTAAAGGCGATTCGAATCTGCCTCCTGTAATCTGTTTCCTGCAATTCTGCCTTGCTTTCAAATCCTCTTTGTTGCCTTCCCTCAATATATTTGTAGACGAGAGTTATCATTTATAAGTCTGCAGGTTTGTGAATTGCAGTGCCCCTGAGCTCCATTTTTCAACTCGCTCTCTTGGGAGCTGGCCGCAAAAGCGCAGGATTGCTTTAGGCCCTATTCTGCTTCCGGGCGGCAGAATGAGTCTGTGGTTAATTCTTCTTCCTGATGGGAAAATAGAGTGACCTGTGCCTGTCCCAACACCTAGAGCTAGTCTCTCATTGGTTCCCCGTCTTCCCGTTCATCCTCAGTTCAAATTGCCACCTGTATGGAACAGGAGGTTAAAGGTGCTGATTCTCCAAGGAGGGAGATTGCTAGTAAAGCTGCTGGAATGGCGAACCCGAGCACAAGGAGATGAGAAATGAGGTGCGTTTTAGAAACCTTTCCCGATCACTCGGTGGACCATCTTCTGGGTTTCTCATGCATGTTTTTGATGTAGGAAGATGCCCTTGAACCTGGAGATTTGGGACCCATTGGATGGGTACCACGCAGTATTACTTTAAAGCGTCTGCGTTTGCTCACCGAACCTCACCAAACCCCTTAGCCCCACGAGTGTCCACCCTTATGTCTCAATCAGCTGCGGGTCTAGATATGGTCAATCCAGGTGGCATCACAGCCCCTGAACGAATTTTGTAAGAATTTCTCTCTCTTTCACTGTCTTTGTTTCACGGGTTTTTAAAATTAATTGAGTTTTATAATGGGGTTTAGCTGCTTTTCACTGCTGTGTTTATGCAGCTTTACACCCACTTGACTCACTTACAGACAGATATCAATACATAGGTTTTAAGATTCTTACTAGTCAGATATATTCTTGGGCGGTGAATAGGGGGTGTTGAGTCCAGTTCCCTGAGCAAGGAGTAGGTCTTCTCTATTACATATTGGGTTTATGGAACGGTATCTGAGCTAATTTGAAACCCTTGTTTTATGCATCACCCCACCTCACCTTTCCCGTTAGGCAGCCGTAGTGTGTTTTCTAACCGTGTGACTCTGTTCTGTTTTGTAATTCAGTTCAAGGGTAGCGGTTTTTACATTCCCTCTATAAGTGATATCTTATGATAAATGTCTTTTTCTGTGTGACTTATTGCACTTAGAATCGTCGTACCTAAATCCACTCATCATGCTGCTACTAGCCTTATGACGTTGATTTCATGGCTGAGTGATATTCCATTGTACATAAGGACCACAACTTCTTTATCCATTTTTCTCTTTCCTGGGATATTTAAGGTGTAACGAAGTGGAGGTTCTTGTCAACAGAGCAGCCCTAAACTTTGGGGTGCTTGTGTCTTGCTGATTTTTAGTTTTCCCAATTTATACGCCCATGAGTGGAAGTGACCTATGCTCTCTAAGCTGAGTTTTGTAAATGTTTCAGGACACACCGTACACTTCTCCAGAGTGGCTGTTGGCAATTTACATCCCGCCCATCAGCGTAGCAAGGCTCCCGTTTCTCCGTGGCCTGTCCTGCATTTCTGGTTTTGACCCTTTATTCAGCAGGGCCCTTTTGACCGATGGGAAGCGAGACTTCTGTGTAGCGCTGATTTGCCTTTCCAGGTTGCTTGGTTGGCCAAAAAGGGCGTATGCGTTTTTTCCTGAATATATTCAGGAAAAAACGCATACGCCCTTTTTGGCCAAGGGCATCATTGTCGAGGTTTTGCCGCTTTTCCTTTGCTTTAAAGGCGATTCGAATCTGCCTCCTGAAATCTGTTGCCTGCAAATCTGCCTTGCTTTCAAATCCTCTTTGTTGCCTTCCCTCAATATATTTGTAGACGAGAGTTATCATTTATAAGTCTGCAGGTTTGTGAATTGCAGTGCCCCTGAGCTCCATTTTTCAACTCGCTCTCTTGGGAGCTGGCCGCAAAAGCGCAGGATTGCTTTAGGCCCTATTCTGCTTCCGGGCGGCAGACTGAGCTTGTGGTTAATTCTTCTTCCTGATTGGAAAAAAGAGTGACCTGTGCCTGTCCCAACACCTAGAGCTAGTCTCTCATTGGTTCCCCCTCTTCCCGTTCATCCTCAGGACAAATTGCAACCTGTATGGAACAGGAGGTTACAGGTGCTGATTCTCCAAGGAGGGAGATTGCTAGTAAAGCGGCTGGAATGGCGAACCCGAGCACAAGGAGATGAGAAATGAGGTGCGTTTTAGAAACCTTTCCCGATCACTCGGTGGACCATCTTCTGGGTTTCTCATGCATGTTTTCGATGTAGGAAGATGCCCTTGAACCTGGAGATTTGGGACCCATGGGATGGGTACCACGCAGTATTACTTTAAAGCGTCTGCGTTTGCTCACCCAACCTCACCAAACCTCTCAGCCCCAAGAGTGTCCACCCTTATGTCTCAATCAGCTGCGGGTCTAGATATGGTCAATCCAGGTGGCATCACAGCCCCTGAACGAATTTTGTAAGAATTTCTCTCTCTTTCACTGTCTTTGTTTCACGGGTTTTTAAAATTAATTGAGTTTCATAATGGGGTTTAGCTGCTTTTCACTGCTGTGTTTATGCAGCTTTACACCCACTTGGCTCACTTACAGAGAGATATCAATACATAGGTTTTAAGATTCTTACTAGTCAGATATATTCTTGGGCGGTGAATAGGGGGTGTTGAGTCCAGTTCCCTGAGCAAGGAGTAAGTCTTGTCTATTACGTATTGGGTTTATGGAACGGTATCTGAGCTAATTTGAAACCCTTGTTTTATGCATCACCCCACCTCACCTTTCCCGTTAGGCAGCCATAGTGTGTTTTCTAACCGTGTGACTCTGTTCTGTTTTGTAATTCAGTTCAAGGGTAGCGGTTTTTACATTCCCTCTATAAGTGATATCTTATGATAAGTGTCTTTTTCTGTGTGACTTATTTCACTTAGAATCGTCGTACCTAAATCCACTCATCATGCTGCTACTAGCCTTATGACGTTGATTTCATGGCTGAGTGATATTCCATTGTACATAAGGAGCACAACATCTTTATCCATTTTTCTCTTTCCTGGGATATTTAAGGTGTAACGAAGTGGAGGTTCTTGTCAACAGAGCAGCCCTAAACTTTGGGGTGCTTGTGTCTTGCTGATTTTTAGTTTTCCCAATGTATACGCCCATGAGTGGAAGTGCCCTATGCTCTCTAAGCTGAGTTTTGTAAATGTTTCAGGACACACCGTACACTTCTCCAGAGTGGCTGTTGGCAATTTACATCCCGCCCATCAGCGTAGCAAGGCTCCCGTTTCTCCGTGGCCTGTCCTGCATTTCTGGTTTTGACACTTTATTCAGCATGGCCCTTTTGACCGATGGGAAGCGAGACTTCTTTGTAGCGCTGATTTGCCTTTCCAGGTTGCTTGGTTGGCCAAAAAGGGCGTATGCGTTTTTTCCTGAATATATTCAGGAAAAAACGCATACGCCCTTTTTGGCCAAGGGCATCATTGTCGAGGTTTTGCCGCTTTTCCTTTGCTTTAAAGGCGATTCGAATCTGCCTCCTGAAATCTGTTGCCTGCAAATCTGCCTTGCTTTCAAATCCTCTTTGTTGCCTTCCCTCAATATATTTGTAGACGAGAGTTATCATTTATAAGTCTGCAGGTTTGTGAATTGCAGTGCCCCTGAGCTCCATTTTTCAACTCGCTCTCTTGGGAGCTGGCCGCAAAAGCGCAGGATTGCTTTAGGCCCTATTCTGCTTCCGGGCGGCAGACTGAGCTTGTGGTTAATTCTTCTTCCTGATTGGAAAAAAGAGTGACCTGTGCCTGTCCCAACACCTAGAGCTAGTCTCTCATTGGTTCCCCCTCTTCCCGTTCATCCTCAGGACAAATTGCAACCTGTATGGAACAGGAGGTTACAGGTGCTGATTCTCCAAGGAGGGAGATTGCTAGTAAAGCGGCTGGAATGGCGAACCCGAGCACAAGGAGATGAGAAATGAGGTGCGTTTTAGAAACCTTTCCCGATCACTCGGTGGACCATCTTCTGGGTTTCTCATGCATGTTTTCGATGTAGGAAGATGCCCTTGAACCTGGAGATTTGGGACCCATGGGATGGGTACCACGCAGTATTACTTTAAAGCGTCTGCGTTTGCTCACCCAACCTCACCAAACCTCTCAGCCCCAAGAGTGTCCACCCTTATGTCTCAATCAGCTGCGGGTCTAGATATGGTCAATCCAGGTGGCATCACAGCGCCTGAACGAATTTTGTAAGAATTTCTCTCTCTTTCACTGTCTTTGTTTCACGGGTTTTTAAAATTAATTGAGTTTCATAATGGGGTTTAGCTGCTTTTCACTGCTGTGTTTATGCAGCTTTACACCCACTTGGCTCACTTACAGAGAGATATCAATACATAGGTTTTAAGATTCTTACTAGTCAGATATATTCTTGGGCGGTGAATAGGGGGTGTTGAGTCCAGTTCCCTGAGCAAGGAGTAAGTCTTGTCTATTACGTATTGGGTTTATGGAACGGTATCTGAGCTAATTTGAAACCCTTGTTTTATGCATCACCCCACCTCACCTTTCCCGTTAGGCAGCCATAGTGTGTTTTCTAACCGTGTGACTCTGTTCTGTTTTGTAATTCAGTTCAAGGGTAGCGGTTTTTACATTCCCTCTATAAGTGATATCTTATGATAAGTGTCTTTTTCTGTGTGACTTATTTCACTTAGAATCGTCGTACCTAAATCCACTCATCATGCTGCTACTAGCCTTATGACGTTGATTTCATGGCTGAGTGATATTCCATTGTACATAAGGAGCACAACATCTTTATCCATTTTTCTCTTTCCTGGGATATTTAAGGTGTAACGAAGTGGAGGTTCTTGTCAACAGAGCAGCCCTAAACTTTGGGGTGCTTGTGTCTTGCTGATTTTTAGTTTTCCCGATGTATACGCCCATGAGTGGAAGTGCCCTATGCTCTCTAAGCTGAGTTTTGTAAATGTTTCAGGACACACCGTACACTTCTCCAGAGTGGCTGTTGGCAATTTACATCCAGCCCATCAGCGTAGCAAGGCTCCCGTTTCTCCGTGGCCTTTCCTGCATTTCTGGTTTTGACACTTTATTCAGCATGGCCCTTTTGACCGATGGGAAGCGAGACTTCTTTGTAGCGCTGATTTGCCTTTCCAGGTTGCTTGGTTGGCCAAAAAGGGCGTATGCGTTTTTTCCTGAATATATTCAGGAAAAAACGCATACGCCCTTTTTGGCCAAGGGCATCATTGTCGAGGTTTTGCCGCTTTTCCTGTGCTTTAAAGGCGATTCGAATCTGCCTCCTGAAATCTGTTTCCTGCCATTCTGCCTTGCTTTCAAATCCTCTTTGTTGCCTTCCCTCAATAAATTTGTAGACGAGAGTTATCATTTATAAGTCTGCAGGTTTGTGAATTGCAGTGCCCCTGAGCTCCATTTTTCAACTCGCTCCCTTGGGAGCTGGCCGCAAAAGCGCAGGATTGCTTTAGGCCCTATTCTGCTTCCGGGCGGCAGACTGAGCTTGTGGTTAATTCTTCTTCCTGATGGGAAAAAAGAGTGACCTGTGCCTGTCCCAACAACTAGAGCTAGTCTCTCATTGGTTCCCCCTCTTCCCGTTCATCCTCAGAACACATAGCAACCTGTAGGGAACAGGAGGTTAAAGGTGCTGATTCTCTAAGGAGGGAGATTGCTAGTAAAGCGGCTGGAATGGCGAACCCGAGCACAAGGAGATGAGAAATGAGGTGCGTTTTAGAAACCTTTCCCGATCACTCGGTGTACCGTCTTCTGGGTTTCTCATGCATGTTTTCGATGTAGGAAGATGCCCTTGAACCTGGAGATTTGGGACCCATGTGATGGGTACCACGCAGTATTACTTTAAAGCGTCTGCGTTTACTCACCCAACCTCACCAAACCTCTCAGCCCCAAGAGTGTCCACCCTTATGTCTCAATCAGATGCAGGTCTGGATATGGTCAATCCAGGTGGCATCACAGCCACTGAACGAATTTTGTAAGAATTTCTCTCTCTTTCACTGTCTTTGTGTCACGGGTTTTTAAAATTAATTGAGTTTTATAATGGGGTTTAGCTGCTTTTCACTGCTGTGTTTATGCAGCTTTACACCCACTTGACTCACTTACAGAGAGATATCAATACATAGGTTTTAAGATTCTTACTAGTCAGATATATTCTTGGGCGGTGAATAGGGGGTGTTGAGTCCAGTTCACTGAGCAAGGAGTAGGTCTTCTCTATTACATATTGGGTTTATGGAACGGTATCTGAGCTAATTTGAAACCCTTGTTTTATGCATCACCCCACCTCACCTTTCCCGTTAGCCAGCCATAGTGTGTTTTCTAAACGTGTGACTCTGTTCTGTTTTGTAATTCAGTTCAAGGGTATTGGTTTTTACATTCCCTCTATAAGTGATATCTTATGATAAGTGTCTTTTTCTGTGTGACTTATTTCACTTAGAATCGTCGTACCTAAATCCACTCATCATGCTGCTACTAGCCTTATGACGTTGATTTCATGGCTGAGTGATATTCCATTGTACATAAGGACCACAACTTCTTTATCCATTTTTCTCTTTCGTGGGATATTTAAGGTGTAACAAAGTGGAGGTTCTTGTCAACAGAGCAGCCCTAAACTTTGGGGTGCTTGTGTCTTGCTGATTTTTAGTTTTCCCAATTTATACGCCCATGAGTGGAAGTGCCCTATGCTCTCTAAGCTGAGTTTTGTAAATGTTTCAGGACACACCGTACACTTCTCCAGAGTGGCTGTTGGCAATTTACATCCCGCCCATCAGCGTAGCAAGGCTCCCGTTTCTCCGTGGCCTTTCCTGGATTTCTGGTTTTGACACTTTATTCAGCATGGCCCTTTTGACCGATGGGAAGCGAGACTTCTTTGTAGCCATGATTTGCCTTTCCAGGTTGCTTGGTTGGCCAAAAAGGGCGTATGCGTTTTTTCCTGAATATATTCAGGAAAAAACGCATACGCCCTTTTTGGCCAAGGGCATCATTGTCGAGGTTTTCCCACTTTTCCTGTGCTTTAAAGGCGATTCGAATCTGCCTCCTGAAATTTGTTTCCTGCAATTCTGCCTTGCGTTCAAATCCTCTTCGTTGCTTTCCCTCAATCTATTTGTGGACGAGAGTTAACATTTATAACTCTGCAGGTTTGTGAGTTGCAGTGACCCTGAGCTCCATTTTTCAACTCGGTTTTTTGGGAGCTAGCCGCAAAAGCGCTGGATTCCTTCAGGCCCTATTCTGGTTCCAGTCAGCAGACTGAGCTTGCGGTTAATTCTTCTTCCTGATGGGAAAATAGAGTGACCTGTGCCTGTCCCAACACCTAGAGCTAGTCTCTCATTGGTTCTCCCTCTTCCCGTACATAGTCATGACAAATTGAAACCTGTATGGAACAGGAGGTTAAAGGTGCTGATTCTCCAAGGTGGGAGATTGCTAGTAAAGCGGCTGGAATGGCGTACCGGAGCACAAGGAGATGAGAAATGAGGTGCGTTTTAGAAACCTTTCCCGTTCACACGGTGTAACTTCTTCTGGGTTTCTCATGCATGGTTTCGATGTAGGAAGATGCCCTTGAACCTGGAGATTTGGGACCCATGGGATGGGCACCACGCAGTATTACTTTAAAGTGTCTGCGTTTGGTCACCCAATCTCACCAAACCTCTCAGCCCCAAGAGTGTCCACCCTTATGTCTCAATCAGGTGTGGGTCTAGATATGGTGAATCCAGGTGGCATCACAGCCCCTGAACGAATTTTATAAGAATTTCTCTCTCTTTCATTGTCTTTGCTTCACGGGTTTTTAAAAGTAATTATTTTTTATAATTGGGTTTAGCTGCTTTTCACTGCTGTGTTTATGCCGCTTTACACCCACTTGACTGACTTACAGAGAGATATCAATACATGGGATTTAAGATTCTTACTAGTCAGATACATTCTTGGGCGGTGAATAGGGGGTGTTGAGTCCAGTTCACTGAGCAAGGAGTAGGTCTTGTCTATTACGTATTGGGTTTATGGAACGGTATCTGAGCTAATTTGAAACCCTTGTTTTATGCATCACCCCACCTCACCTTTCCCGTTAAGCAGCCATAGTGTGTTTTCTAACCGTGTGACTCTGTTCTGTTTTGTAATTCAGTTCAAGCGTAGCGGTTTTTACATTCCCTCTATAAGTGATATCTTATGATAAGTGTCTTTTTCTGTGTGACTTATTTCACTTAGAATCGTCGTACCTAAATCCACTCATCATGCTGCTACTAGCCTTATGACGTTGATTTCATGGCTGAGTGATATTCCATTGTACATAAGGACCACAACTTCTTTATCCATGTTTCTCTTTCCTGGGATATTTAAGGTGTAACGAAGTGGAGGTTCTTGTCAACAGAGCAGCCCTAAACTTTGGGGTGCTTGTGTCTTGCTGATTTTTAGTTTTCCCAATTTATACGCCCATGAGTGGAGGTGCCCTATGCTCTCTAAGCTGAGTTTTGTAAATGTTTCAGGACACACCGTACACTTCTCCAGAGTGGTTGTTGGCAATTTACATCCCGCCCATCAGCGTAGCAAGGCTCCCGTTTCTCCGTGGCCTGTCCTGCATTTCTGGTTTTGACACTTTACTCAGCATGGCCCTTTTGACCGATGGGAAGCGAGACTTCTTTGTAGCGCTGATTTGCCTTTCCAGGTTGCTTGGTTGGCCAAAAAGGGCGTATGCGTTTTTTCCTGAATATATTCAGGAAAAAACGCATACGCCCTTTTTGGCCAAGGGCATCATTGTCGAGGTTTTGCCGCTTTTCCTGTGCTTTAAAGGCGATTCGAATCTGCCTCCTGAAATCTGTTTCCTGCAATTCTGCCTTGCTTTCAAATCCTCTTTGTTGCCTTCCCTCAATATATTTGTAGACGAGAGTTATCATTTATAAGTCTGCAGGTTTGTGAATTGCAGTGCCCCCGAGCTCCATTTTTCAACTCGCTCTCTTGGGAGCTGGCCGCAAAAGCGCAGGATTGCTTTAGGCCCTATTCTGCTTCCGGGCGGCAGACTGAGCCTGTGGTTAATTCTTCTTCCTGATGGGAAAATAGAGTGACCTGTGCCTGTCCCAACACCTAGAGCTAGTCTCTCATTGGTTCCCCGTCTTCCCGTTCACCCTCAGTTCAAATTGCCACCTGTATGGAACAGGAGGTTAAAGGTGCTGATTCTCCAAGGAGGGAGATTGCTAGTAAAGCGGCTGGAATGGCGAACCCGAGCACAAGGAGACGAGAAATGAGGTGCGTTTTAGAAACCTTTCCCAATCACTCGGTGGACCGTCTTCTGGGTTTCTCATGCATGTTTTCGATGTAGGAAGATGCCCTTGAACCTGGAGATTTGGGACCCATGGGATGGGTACCATGCAGTATTACTTTAAAGCGTCTGCGTTTGCTCACCGAACCTCACCAAACCCCTCAGCCCCAAGAGTGTCCACCCTTAAGTCTCAATCAGCTGCGGGTCTAGATATGGTCAATCCAGGTGGCATCACAGCGCCTGAACGAATTTTGTAAGAATTTCTCTCCCTTTCACTGTCTTTGTTTCACGGGTTTTTAAAATTAATTGAGTTTTATAATGGGGTTTAGCTGCTTTTCACTGCTGTGTTTATGCAGCTTTACACCCACTTGACTCACTTACAGAGAGATATCAATACATAGGTTTTAAGATTCTTACTAGTCAGATATACTCTTGGGCGGTGAATAGGGGGTGTTGAGTCCAGTTCCCTGAGCAAGGAGTAGGTCTTGTCTATTATGTATTGGGTTTATGGAACGGTATCTGAGCTAATTTGAAACCCTTGTTTTATGCATCACCCCACCTCACCTTTCCCGTTAGCCAGCCATAGTGTGTTTTCTAACCGTGTGAATCTGTTCTGTTTTGTAATTCAGTTCAAGGGCAGCGGTTTTTACATTCCCTCTATAGGTGATATCTTATGATAAGTGTCTTTTTCTGTGTGACTTATTTGAGTTAGAATCGTCGTACCTAAATCCACTCATCATGCTGCTACTAGCCTTATGACGTTGATTTCATGGCTGAGTGATATTCCATTGTACATAAGGACCACAACTTCTTTATCCATTTTTCTCTTTCCTGGGATATTTAAGGTGTAACGAAGTGGAGGTTCTTGTCAACAGAGCAGCCCTAAACTTTGGGGTGCTTGTGTCTTGCTGATTTTTAGTTTTCCCAATTTATACGCCCATGAGTGGAAGTGCCCTATGCTCTCTAAGCTGAGTTTTGTAAATGTTTCAGGACACACCGTACACTTCTCCAGAGTGGCTGTTGGCAATTTACATCCCGCCCATCAGCGTAGCAAGGCTCCCGTTTCTCCGTGGCCTGTCCTGCATTTTTGGTTTTGACACTTTACTCAGCATGGCCCTTTTGACCGATGGGAAGCGAGACTTCTTTGTAGCGCTGATTTGCCTTTCCAGGTTGCTTGGTTGGCCAAAAAGGGCGTATGCGTTTTTTCCTGAATATATTCAGGAAAAAACGCATACGCCCTTTTTGGCCAAGGGCATCATTGTCGAGGTTTTGCCGCTTTTCCTGTGCTTTAAAGGCGATTCGAATCTGCCTCCTGAAACCTGTTTCCTGCAATTCTGCCTTGCTTTCAAATCCTCTTTGTTGCCTTCCCTCAATAAATTTGTAGACGAGAGTTATCATTTATAAGTCTGCAGGTTTGTGAATTGCAGTGCCCCTGAGCTCCATTTTTCAACTCGCTCCCTTGGGAGCTGGCCTCAAAAGCGCAGGATTGCTTTAGGCCCTATTCTGCTTCCGGGCGGCAGACTGAGCTTGTGGTTAATTCTTCTTCCTGATGGGAAAAAAGAGTGACCTGTGCCTGTCCCAACAACTAGAGCTAGTCTCTCATTGGTTCCCCCTCTTCCCGTTCATCCTCAGAACACATAGCAACCTGTAGGGAACAGGAGGTTAAAGGTGCTGATTCTCTAAGGAGGGAGATTGCTAGTAAAGCGGCTGGAATGGCGAACCCGAGCACAAGGAGATGAGAAATGAGGTGCGTTTTAGAAACCTTTCCCGATCACTCGGTGTACCGTCTTCTGGGTTTCTCATGCATGTTTTCGATGTAGGAAGATGCCCTTGAACCTGGAGATTTGGGACCCATGTGATGGGTACCACGCAGTATTACTTTAAAGCGTCTGCGTTTACTCACCCAACCTCACCAAACCTCTCAGCCCCAAGAGTGTCCACCCTTATGTCTCAATCAGATGCAGGTCTGGATATGGTCAATCCAGGTGGCATCACAGCCACTGAACGAATTTTGTAAGAATTTCTCTCTCTTTCACTGTCTTTGTGTCACGGGTTTTTAAAATTAATTGAGTTTTATAATGGGGTTTAGCTGCTTTTCACTGCTGTGTTTATGCAGCTTTACACCCACTTGACTCACTTACAGAGAGATATCAATACATAGGTTTTAAGATTCTTACTAGTCAGATATATTCTTGGGCGGTGAATAGGGGGTGTTGAGTCCAGTTCACTGAGCAAGGAGTAGGTCTTCTCTATTACATATTGGGTTTATGGAACGGTATCTGAGCTAATTTGAAACCCTTGTTTTATGCATCACCCCACCTCACCTTTCCCGTTAGCCAGCCATAGTGTGTTTTCTAAACGTGTGACTCTGTTCTGTTTTGTAATTCAGTTCAAGGGTATTGGTTTTTACATTCCCTCTATAAGTGATATCTTATGATAAGTGTCTTTTTCTGTGTGACTTATTTCACTTAGAATCGTCGTACCTAAATCCACTCATCATGCTGCTACTAGCCTTATGACGTTGATTTCATGGCTGAGTGATATTCCATTGTACATAAGGACCACAACTTCTTTATCCATTTTTCTCTTTCGTGGGATATTTAAGGTGTAACAAAGTGGAGGTTCTTGTCAACAGAGCAGCCCTAAACTTTGGGGTGCTTGTGTCTTGCTGATTTTTAGTTTTCCCAATTTATACGCCCATGAGTGGAAGTGCCCTATGCTCTCTAAGCTGAGTTTTGTAAATGTTTCAGGACACACCGTACACTTCTCCAGAGTGGCTGTTGGCAATTTACATCCCGCCCATCAGCGTAGCAAGGCTCCCGTTTCTCCGTGGCCTTTCCTGGATTTCTGGTTTTGACACTTTATTCAGCATGGCCCTTTTGACCGATGGGAAGCGAGACTTCTTTGTAGCCATGATTTGCCTTTCCAGGTTGCTTGGTTGGCCAAAAAGGGCGTATGCGTTTTTTCCTGAATATATTCAGGAAAAAACGCATACGCCCTTTTTGGCCAAGGGCATCATTGTCGAGGTTTTCCCACTTTTCCTGTGCTTTAAAGGCGATTCGAATCTGCCTCCTGAAATTTGTTTCCTGCAATTCTGCCTTGCGTTCAAATCCTCTTCGTTGCTTTCCCTCAATCTATTTGTGGACGAGAGTTAACATTTATAACTCTGCAGGTTTGTGAGTTGCAGTGACCCTGAGCTCCATTTTTCAACTCGGTTTTTTGGGAGCTAGCCGCAAAAGCGCTGGATTCCTTCAGGCCCTATTCTGGTTCCAGTCAGCAGACTGAGCTTGCGGTTAATTCTTCTTCCTGATGGGAAAATAGAGTGACCTGTGCCTGTCCCAACACCTAGAGCTAGTCTCTCATTGGTTCTCCCTCTTCCCGTACATAGTCATGACAAATTGAAACCTGTATGGAACAGGAGGTTAAAGGTGCTGATTCTCCAAGGTGGGAGATTGCTAGTAAAGCGGCTGGAATGGCGTACCGGAGCACAAGGAGATGAGAAATGAGGTGCGTTTTAGAAACCTTTCCCAATCACTCGGTGGACCGTCTTCTGGGTTTCTCATGCATGTTTTCGATGTAGGAAGATGCCCTTGAACCTGGAGATTTGGGACCCATGGGATGGGTACCACGCAGTATTACTTTAAAGCGTCTGCGTTTGCTCACCGAACCTCACCAAACCCCTCAGCCCCAAGAGTGTCCACCCTTATGTCTCAATCAGCTGCGGGTCTAGATATGGTCAATCCAGGTGGCATCACAGCGCCTGAACGAATTTTGTAAGAATTTCTCTCCCTTTCACTGTCTTTGTTTCACGGGTTTTTAAAATTAATTGAGTTTTATAATGGGGTTTAGCTGCTTTTCACTGCTGTGTTTATGCAGCTTTACACCCACTTGACTCACTTACAGAGAGATATCAATACATAGGTTTTAAGATTCTTACTAGTCAGATATAATCTTGGGCGGTGAATAGGGGGTGTTGAGTCCAGTTCCCTGAGCAAGGAGTAGGTCTTGTCTATTACGTATTGGGTTTATGGAACGGTATCTGAGCTAATTTGAAACCCTTGTTTTATGCATCACCCCACCTCACCTTTCCCGTTAGGCAGCCATAGTGTGTTTTCTAACCGTGTGAATCTGTTCTGTTTTGTAATTCAGTTCAAGGGTAGCGGTTTTTACATTCCCTCTATAGGTGATAACTTATGATAAGTGTCTTTTTCTGTGTGACTTATTTGAGTTAGAATTGTCGTATCTAAATCCACTCATCATGCTGCTACTAGCCTTATGACGTTGATTTCATGGCTGAGTGATATTCCATTGTACATAAGGACCACAACTTCTTTATCCATTTTTCTCTTTCCTGGGATATTTAAGGTGTAACGAAGTGGAGGTTCTTGTCAACAGAGCAGCCCTAAACTTTGGGGTGCTTGTGTCTTGCTGATTTTTAGTTTTCCCAATTTATACACCCATGAGTGGAAGTGCCCTATGCTCTCTAAGCTGAGTTTTGTAAATGTTTCAGGACACACCGTACACTTCTCCAGAGTGGCTGTTGGCAATTTACATCCCGCCCATCAGCGTAGCAAGGCTCCCGTTTCTCCGTGGCCTGTCCTGCATTTCTGGTTTTGACACTTTATTCAGCATGGCCCTTTTGACCGATGGGAAGCGAGACTTCTTTGTAGCGCTGATTTGCCTTTCCAGGTTGCTTGGTTGGCCAAAAAGGGCGTATGCGTTTTTTCCTGAATATATTCAGGAAAAAACGCATACGCCCTTTTGGGCCAAGGGCATCATTGTCGAGGTTTTGCCGCTTTTCCTGTGCTTTAAAGGCGATTCGAATCTGCCTCCTGAAATCTGTTTCCTGCAATTCTGCCTTGCTTTCAAATCCTCTTTGTTGCCTTCCCTCAATATATTTGTAGACGAGAGTTATCATTTATAAGTCTGCAGGTTTGTGAATTGCAGTGCCCCCGAGCTCCATTTTTCAACTCGCTCTCTTGGGAGCTGGCCGCAAAAGCGCAGGATTGCTTTAGGCCCTATTCTGCTTCCGGGCGGCAGACTGAGCCTGTGGTTAATTCTTCTTCCTGATGGGAAAATAGAGTGACCTGTGCCTGTCCCAACACCTAGAGCTAGTCTCTCATTGGTTCCCCGTCTTCCCGTTCACCCTCAGTTCAAATTGCCACCTGTATGGAACAGGAGGTTAAAGGTGCTGATTCTCCAAGGAGGGAGATTGCTAGTAAAGCGGCTGGAATGGCGAACCCGAGCACAAGGAGATGAGAAATGAGGTGCGTTTTAGAAACCTTTCCCAATCACTCGGTGGACCGTCTTCTGGGTTTCTCATGCATGTTTTCGATGTAGGAAGATGCCCTTGAACCTGGAGATTTGGGACCCATGGGATGGGTACCACGCAGTATTACTTTAAAGCGTCTGCGTTTGCTCACCCAACCTCACCAAACCCCTCAGCCCCAAGAGTGTCCACCCTTATGTCTCAATCAGCTGCGGGTCTAGATATGGTCAATCCAGGTGGCATCACAGCGCCTGAACGAATTTTGTAAGAATTTATCTCCCTTTCACTGTCTTTGTTTCACGGGTTTTTAAAATTAATTGAGTTTCATAATGGGGTTTAGCTGCTTTTCACTGCTGTGTTTATGCAGCTTTACACCCACTTGACTCACTTACAGAGAGATATCAATACATAGGTTTTAAGATTCTTACTAGTCAGATATAATCTTGGGCGGTGAATAGGGGGTGTTGAGTCCAGTTCCCTGAGCAAGGAGTAGGTCTTGTCTATTACGTATTGGGTTTATGGAACGGTATCTGAGCTAATTTGAAACCCTTGTTTTATGCATCACCCCACCTCACCTTTCCCGTTAGGCAGGCATAGTGTGTTTTCTAACCGTGTGACTCTGTTCTGTTTTGTAATTCAGTTCAAGGGTAGCGGTTTTTACATTCCCTCTATAGGTGATATCTTATGATAAGTGTCTTTTTCTGTGTGACTTATTTGAGTTAGAATCGTCGTACCTAAATCCACTCATCATGCTGCTACTAGCCTTATGACGTTGATTTCATGGCTGAGTGATATTCCATTGTACATAAGGACCACAACTTCTTTATCCATTTTTCTCTTTCCTGGGATATTTAAGGTGTAACGAAGTGGAGGTTCTTGTCAACAGAGCAGCCCTAAACTTTGGGGTGCTTGTGTCTTGCTGATTTTTAGTTTTCCCAATTTATACGCCCATGAGTGGAAGTGCCCTATGCTCTCTAAGCTGAGTTTTGTAAATGTTTCAGGACACACCGTACACTTCTCCAGAGTGGCTGTTGGCAATTTACATCCCGCCCATCAGCGTAGCAAGGCTCCCGTTTCTCCGTGGCCTGTCCTGCATTTTTGGTTTTGACACTTTACTCAGCATGGCCCTTTTGACCGATGGGAAGCGAGACTTCTTTGTAGCGCTGATTTGCCTTTCCAGGTTGCTTGGTTGGCCAAAAAGGGCGTATGCGTTTTTTCCTGAATATATTCAGGAAAAAACGCATACGCCCTTTTTGGCCAAGGGCATCATTGTCGAGGTTTTGCCGCTTTTCCTGTGCTTTAAAGGCGATTCGAATCTGCCTCCTGAAACCTGTTTCCTGCAATTCTGCCTTGCTTTCAAATCCTCTTTGTTGCCTTCCCTCAATAAATTTGTAGACGAGAGTTATCATTTATAAGTCTGCAGGTTTGTGAATTGCAGTGCCCCTGAGCTCCATTTTTCAACTCGCTCCCTTGGGAGCTGGCCTCAAAAGCGCAGGATTGCTTTAGGCCCTATTCTGCTTCCGGGCGGCAGACTGAGCTTGTGGTTAATTCTTCTTCCTGATGGGAAAAAAGAGTGACCTGTGCCTGTCCCAACAACTAGAGCTAGTCTCTCATTGGTTCCCCCTCTTCCCGTTCATCCTCAGAACACATAGCAACCTGTAGGGAACAGGAGGTTAAAGGTGCTGATTCTCTAAGGAGGGAGATTGCTAGTAAAGCGGCTGGAATGGCGAACCCGAGCACAAGGAGATGAGAAATGAGGTGCGTTTTAGAAACCTTTCCCGATCACTCGGTGTACCGTCTTCTGGGTTTCTCATGCATGTTTTCGATGTAGGAAGATGCCCTTGAACCTGGAGATTTGGGACCCATGTGATGGGTACCACGCAGTATTACTTTAAAGCGTCTGCGTTTACTCACCCAACCTCACCAAACCTCTCAGCCCCAAGAGTGTCCACCCTTATGTCTCAATCAGATGCAGGTCTGGATATGGTCAATCCAGGTGGCATCACAGCCACTGAACGAATTTTGTAAGAATTTCTCTCTCTTTCACTGTCTTTGTGTCACGGGTTTTTAAAATTAATTGAGTTTTATAATGGGGTTTAGCTGCTTTTCACTGCTGTGTTTATGCAGCTTTACACCCACTTGACTCACTTACAGAGAGATATCAATACATAGGTTTTAAGATTCTTACTAGTCAGATATATTCTTGGGCGGTGAATAGGGGGTGTTGAGTCCAGTTCACTGAGCAAGGAGTAGGTCTTCTCTATTACATATTGGGTTTATGGAACGGTATCTGAGCTAATTTGAAACCCTTGTTTTATGCATCACCCCACCTCACCTTTCCCGTTAGCCAGCCATAGTGTGTTTTCTAAACGTGTGACTCTGTTCTGTTTTGTAATTCAGTTCAAGGGTATTGGTTTTTACATTCCCTCTATAAGTGATATCTTATGATAAGTGTCTTTTTCTGTGTGACTTATTTCACTTAGAATCGTCGTACCTAAATCCACTCATCATGCTGCTACTAGCCTTATGACGTTGATTTCATGGCTGAGTGATATTCCATTGTACATAAGGACCACAACTTCTTTATCCATTTTTCTCTTTCGTGGGATATTTAAGGTGTAACAAAGTGGAGGTTCTTGTCAACAGAGCAGCCCTAAACTTTGGGGTGCTTGTGTCTTGCTGATTTTTAGTTTTCCCAATTTATACGCCCATGAGTGGAAGTGCCCTATGCTCTCTAAGCTGAGTTTTGTAAATGTTTCAGGACACACCGTACACTTCTCCAGAGTGGCTGTTGGCAATTTACATCCCGCCCATCAGCGTAGCAAGGCTCCCGTTTCTCCGTGGCCTTTCCTGGATTTCTGGTTTTGACACTTTATTCAGCATGGCCCTTTTGACCGATGGGAAGCGAGACTTCTTTGTAGCCATGATTTGCCTTTCCAGGTTGCTTGGTTGGCCAAAAAGGGCGTATGCGTTTTTTCCTGAATATATTCAGGAAAAAACGCATACGCCCTTTTTGGCCAAGGGCATCATTGTCGAGGTTTTCCCACTTTTCCTGTGCTTTAAAGGCGATTCGAATCTGCCTCCTGAAATTTGTTTCCTGCAATTCTGCCTTGCGTTCAAATCCTCTTCGTTGCTTTCCCTCAATCTATTTGTGGACGAGAGTTAACATTTATAACTCTGCAGGTTTGTGAGTTGCAGTGACCCTGAGCTCCATTTTTCAACTCGGTTTTTTGGGAGCTAGCCGCAAAAGCGCTGGATTCCTTCAGGCCCTATTCTGGTTCCAGTCAGCAGACTGAGCTTGCGGTTAATTCTTCTTCCTGATGGGAAAATAGAGTGACCTGTGCCTGTCCCAACACCTAGAGCTAGTCTCTCATTGGTTCTCCCTCTTCCCGTACATAGTCATGACAAATTGAAACCTGTATGGAACAGGAGGTTAAAGGTGCTGATTCTCCAAGGTGGGAGATTGCTAGTAAAGCGGCTGGAATGGCGTACCGGAGCACAAGGAGATGAGAAATGAGGTGCGTTTTAGAAACCTTTCCCAATCA
This sequence comes from Eschrichtius robustus, assembly GCF_028021215.1. Classification (NCBI taxonomy): domain Eukaryota; kingdom Metazoa; phylum Chordata; class Mammalia; order Artiodactyla; family Eschrichtiidae; genus Eschrichtius; species Eschrichtius robustus. The sequence goes on along the minus strand of NW_027175522.1, from coordinate 32,991 downwards.
CTCGGTGGACCGTCTTCTGGGTTTCTCATGCATGTTTTCGATGTAGGAAGATGCCCTTGAACCTGGAGATTTGGGACCCATGGGATGGGTACCACGCAGTATTACTTTAAAGCGTCTGCGTTTGCTCACCGAACCTCACCAAACCCCTCAGCCCCAAGAGTGTCCACCCTTATGTCTCAATCAGCTGCGGGTCTAGATATGGTCAATCCAGGTGGCATCACAGCGCCTGAACGAATTTTGTAAGAATTTATCTCCCTTTCACTGTCTTTGTTTCACGGGTTTTTAAAATTAATTGAGTTTCATAATGGGGTTTAGCTGCTTTTCACTGCTGTGTTTATGCAGCTTTACACCCACTTGACTCACTTACAGAGAGATATCAATACATAGGTTTTAAGATTCTTACTAGTCAGATATAATCTTGGGCGGTGAATAGGGGGTGTTGAGTCCAGTTCCCTGAGCAAGGAGTAGGTCTTGTCTATTACGTATTGGGTTTATGGAACGGTATCTGAGCTAATTTGAAACCCTTGTTTTATGCATCACCCCACCTCACCTTTCCCGTTAGGCAGGCATAGTGTGTTTTCTAACCGTGTGACTCTGTTCTGTTTTGTAATTCAGTTCAAGGGTAGCGGTTTTTACATTCCCTCTATAAGTGATATCTTATGATAAGTGTCTTTTTCTGTGTGACTTATTTGACTTAGAATCGTCGTAACTAAATCCACTCATCATGCTGCTACTAGCCTTATGACGTTGATTTCATGGCTGAGTGATATTCCATTGTACATAAGGACCACAACTTCTTTATCCATTTTTCTCTTTCCTGGGATATTTAAGGTGTAACGAAGTGGAGGTTCTTGTCAACAGAGCAGCCCTAAACTTTGGGGTGCTTGTGTCTTGCTGATTTTTAGTTTTCCCAATTTATACGCCCATGAGTGGAAGTGCCCTATGCTCTCTAAGCTGAGTTTTGTAAATGTTTCAGGACACACCGTACACTTCTCCAGAGTGGCTGTTGGCAATTTACATCCCGCCCATCAGCGTAGCAAGGCTCCCGTTTCTCCGTGGCCTGTCCTGCATTTCTGGTTTTGACACTTTATTCAGCATGGCCCTTTTGACCGATGGGAAGCGAGACTTCTTTGTAGCGCTGATTTGCCTTTCCAGGTTGCTTGGTTGGCCAAAAAGGGCGTATGCGTTTTTTCCTGAATATATTCAGGAAAAAACGCATACGCCCTTTTGGGCCAAGGGCATCATTGTCGAGGTTTTGCCGCTTTTCCTGTGCTTTAAAGGCGATTCGAATCTGCCTCCTGAAATCTGTTGCCTGCAAATCTGCCTTGCTTTCAAATCCTCTTTGTTGCCTTCCCTCAATATATTTGTAGACGAGAGTTATCATTTATAAGTCTGCAGGTTTGTGAATTGCAGTGCCCCTGAGCTCCATTTTTCAACTCGCTCTCTTGGGAGCTGGCCGCAAAAGCGCAGGATTGCTTTAGGCCCTATTCTGCTTCCGGGCGGCAGACTGAGCTTGTGGTTAATTCTTCTTCCTGATTGGAAAAAAGAGTGAACTGTGCCTGTCCCAACACCTAGAGCTAGTCTCTCATTGGTTCCCCCTCTTCCCGTTCATCCTCAGGACAAATTGCAACCTGTATGGAACAGGAGGTTACAGGTGCTGATTATCCAAGGAGGGAGATTGCTAGTAAAGCGGCTGGAATGGCGAACCCGAGCACAAGGAGATGAGAAATGAGGTGCGTTTTAGAAACCTTTCCCGATCACTCGGTGGACCATCTTCTGGGTTTCTCATGCATGTTTTCGATGTAGGAAGATGCCCTTGAACCTGGAGATTTGGGACCCATGGGATGGGTACCACGCAGTATTACTTTAAAGCGTCTGCGTTTGCTCACCCAACCTCACCAAACCTCTCAGCCCCAAGAGTGTCCACCCTTATGTCTGAATCAGCTGCGGGTCTAGATATGGTCAATCCAGGTGGCATCACAGCCCCTGAACGAATTTTGTAAGAATTTCTCTCTCTTTCACTGTCTTTGTTTCACGGGTTTTTAAAATTAATTGAGTTTCATAATGGGGTTTAGCTGCTTTTCACTGCTGTGTTTATGCAGCTTTACACCCACTTGACTCACTTACAGAGAGATATCAATACATAGGTTTTAAGATTCTTACTAGTCAGATATATTCTTGGGCGGTGAATAGGGGGTGTTGAGTCCAGTTCCCTGAGCAAGGAGTAGGTCTTGTCTATTACGTATTGGGTTTATGGAACGGTATCTGAGCTAATTTGAAACCCTTGTTTTATGCATCACCCCACCTCACCTTTCCCGTTAGGCAGCCATAGTGTGTTTTCTAACCGTGTGACTCTGTTCTGTTTTGTAATTCAGTTCAAGGGTAGCGGTTTTTACATTCCCTCTATAAGTGATATCTTATGATAAGTGTCTTTTTCTGTGTGACTTATTTCACTTAGAATCGTCGTACCTAAATCCACTCATCATGCTGCTACTAGCCTTATGACGTTGATTTCATGGCTGAGTGATATTCCATTGTACATAAGGAGCACAACATCTTTATCCATTTTTCTCTTTCCTGGGATATTTAAGGTGTAACGAAGTGGAGGTTCTTGTCAACAGAGCAGCCCTAAACTTTGGGGTGCTTGTGTCTTGCTGATTTTTAGTTTTCCCAATGTATACGCCCATGAGTGGAAGTGCCCTATGCTCTCTAAGCTGAGTTTTGTAAATGTTTCAGGACACACCGTACACTTCTCCAGAGTGGCTGTTGGCAATTTACATCCCGCCCATCAGCGTAGCAAGGCTCCCGTTTCTCCGTGGCCTTTCCTGCATTTCTGGTTTTGACACTTTATTCAGCATGGCCCTTTTGACCGATGGGAAGCGAGACTTCTTTGTAGCGCTGATTTGCCTTTCCAGGTTGCTTGGTTGGCCAAAAAGTGCGTATGCGTTTTTTCCTGAATATATTCAGGAAAAAACGCATACGCCCTTTTTGGCCAAGGGCATCATTGTCGAGGTTTTGCCGCTTTTCCTGTGCTTTAAAGGCGATTCGAATCTGCCTCCTGAAATCTGTTTCCTGCCATTCTGCCTTGCTTTCAAATCCTCTTTGTTGCCTTCCCTCAATAAATTTGTAGACGAGAGTTATCATTTATAAGTCTGCAGGTTTGTGAATTGCAGTGCCCCTGAGCTCCATTTTTCAACTCGCTCTCTTGGGAGCTGGCCGCAAAAGCGCAGGATTGCTTTAGGCCCTATTCTGCTTCCGGGCGGCAGACTGAGCTTGTGGTTAATTCTTCTTCCTGATGGGAAAAAAGAGTGACCTGTGCCTGTCCCAACAACTAGAGCTAGTCTCTCATTGGTTCCCCCTCTTCCCGTTCATCCTCAGAACACATAGCAACCTGTAGGGAACAGGAGGTTAAAGGTGCTGATTCTCCAAGGAGGGAGATTGCTAGTAAAGCGGCTGGAATGGCGAACCCGAGCACAAGGAGATGAGAAATGAGGTGCGTTTTAGAAACCTTTCCCGATCACTCGGTGTACCGTCTTCTGGGTTTCTCATGCATGTTTTCGATGTAGGAAGATGCCCTTGAACCTGGAGATTTGGGACCCATGTGATGGGTACCACGCAGTATTACTTTAAAGCGTCTGCGTTTACTCACCCAACCTCACCAAACCTCTCAGCCCCAAGAGTGTCCACCCTTATGTTTCAATCAGATGCAGGTCTGGATATGGTCAATCCAGGTGGCATCACAGCCACTGAACGAATTTTGTAAGAATTTCTCTCTCTTTCACTGTCTTTGTTTCACGGGTTTTTAAAATTAATTGAGTTTTATAATGGGGTTTAGCTGCTTTTCACTGCTGTGTTTATGCAGCTTTACACCCACTTGACTCACTTACAGAGAGACATCAATACATAGGTTTTAAGATTCTTACTAGTCAGATATATTCTTGGGCGGTGAATAGGGGGTGTTGAGTCCAGTTCCCTGAGCAAGGAGTAGGTCTTCTCTATTACATATTGGGTTTATGGAACGGTATCTGAGCTAATTTGAAACCCTTGTTTTATGCATCACCCCACCTCACCTTTCCCGTTAGGCAGCCATAGTGTGTTTTCTAACCGTGTGACTCTGTTCTGTTTTGTAATTCAGTTCAAGGGCAGCGGTTTTTACATTCCCTCTATAGGTGATATCTTATGATAAGTGTCTTTTTCTGTGTGACTTATTTGACTTAGAATCGTCGTACCTAAATCCACTCATCATGCTGCTACTAGCCTTATGACGTTGATTTCATGGCTGAGTGATATTCCATTGTACATAAGGACCACAACTTCTTTATCCATGTTTCTCTTTCGTGGGATATTTAAGGTGTAACAAAGTGGAGGTTCTTGTCAACAGAGCAGCCCTAAACTTTGGGGTGCTTGTGTCTTGCTGATTTTTAGTTTTCCCAATTTATACGCCCATGAGTGGAAGTGCCCTATGCTCTCTAAGCTGAGTTTTGTAAATGTTTCAGGACACACCGTACACTTCTCCAGAGTGGCTGTTGGCAATTTACATCCCGCCCATCAGCGTAGCAAGGCTCCCGTTTCTCCGTGGCCTGTCCTGCATTTCTGGTTTTGACACTTTATTCAGCATGGCCCTTTTCACCGATGGGAAGTGAGACTTCTTTGTAGCGCTGATTTGCCTTTCCAGGTTGCTTGGTTGGCCAAAAAGGGCGTATGCGTTTTTTCCTGAATATATTCAGGAAAAAACGCATACGCCCTTTTTGGCCAAGGGCATCATTGTCGAGGTTTTGCCGCTTTTCCTGTGCTATAAAGGCGATTCGAATCTGCCTCCTGAAATCTGTTTCCTGCAATTCTGCCTTGCTTTCAAATCCTCTTTGTTGCCTTCCCTCAATATATTTGTAGACGAGAGTTATCATTTATAAGTCTGCAGGTTTGTGAATTGCAGTGCCCCCGAGCTCCATTTTTCAACTCGCTCTCTTGGGAGCTGGCCGCAAAAGCGCAGGATTGCTTTAGGCCCTATTCTGCTTCCGGGCGGCAGACTGAGCCTGTGGTTAATTCTTCTTCCTGATGGGAAAATAGAGTGACCTGTGCCTGTCCCAACACCTAGAGCTAGTCTCTCATTGGTTCCCCGTCTTCCCGTTCACCCTCAGTTCAAATTGCCACCTGTATGGAACAGGAGGTTAAAGGTGCTGATTCTCCAAGGAGGGAGATTGCTAGTAAAGCGGCTGGAATGGCGAACCCGAGCACAAGGAGACGAGAAATGAGGTGCGTTTTAGAAACCTTTCCCAATCACTCGGTGGACCGTCTTCTGGGTTTCTCATGCATGTTTTCGATGTAGGAAGATGCCCTTGAACCTGGAGATTTGGGACCCATGGGATGGGTACCACGCAGTATTACTTTAAAGCGTCTGCGTTTGCTCACCGAACCTCACCAAACCCCTCAGCCCCAAGAGTGTCCACCCTTATGTCTCAATCAGCTGCGGGTCTAGATATGGTCAATCCAGGTGGCATCACAGCGCCTGAACGAATTTTGTAAGAATTTCTCTCCCTTTCACTGTCTTTGTTTCACGGGTTTTTAAAATTAATTGAGTTTTATAATGGGGTTTAGCTGCTTTTCACTGCTGTGTTTATGCAGCTTTACACCCACTTGACTCACTTACAGAGAGATATCAATACATAGGTTTTAAGATTCTTACTAGTCAGATATAATCTTGGGCAGTGAATAGGGGGTGTTGAGTCCAGTTCCCTGAGCAAGGAGTAGGTCTTGTCTATTACGTATTGGGTTTATGGAACGGTATCTGAGTTAATTTGAAACCCTTGTTTTATGCATCACCCCACCTCACCTTTCACGTTAGGCAGCCATAGTGTGTTTTCTAACCGTGTGACTCTGTTCTGTTTTGTAATTCAGTTCAAGGGCAGCGGTTTTTACATTCCCTCTATAGGTGATATCTTATGATAAGTGTCTTTTTCTGTGTGACTTATTTGACTTAGAATCGTCGTACCTAAATCCACTCATCATGCTGCTACTAGCCTTATGACGTTGATTTCATGGCTGAGTGATATTCCATTGTACATAAGGACCACAACTTCTTTATCCATGTTTCTCTTTCCTGGGATATTTAAGGTGTAACGAAGTGGAGGTTCTTGTCAACAGAGCAGCCCTAAACTTTGGGGTGCTTGTGTCTTGCTGATTTTTAGTTTTCCCAATTTATACGCCCATGAGTGGAAGTGCCCTATGCTCTCTAAGCTGAGTTTTGTAAATGTTTCAGGACACACCGTACACTTCTCCAGAGTGGTTGTTGGCAATTTACATCCCGCCCATCAGCGTAGCAAGGCTCCCGTTTCTCCGTGGCCTGTCCTGCATTTCTGGTTTTGACACTTTACTCAGCATGGCCCTTTTGACCGATGGGAAGCGAGACTTCTTTGTAGCGCTGATTTGCCTTTCCAGGTTGCTTGGTTGGCCAAAAAGGGCGTATGCGTTTTTTCCTGAATATATTCAGGAAAAAACGCATACGCCCTTTTTGGCCAAGGGCATCATTGTCGAGGTTTTGCCGCTTTTCCTGTGCTTTAAAGGCGATTCGAATCTGCCTCCTGAAATCTGTTTCCTGCAATTCTGCCTTGCTTTCAAATCCTCTTTGTTGCCTTCCCTCAATATATTTGTAGACGAGAGTTATCATTTATAAGTCTGCAGGTTTGTGAATTGCAGTGCCCCCGAGCTCCATTTTTCAACTCGCTCTCTTGGGAGCTGGCCGCAAAAGCGCAGGATTGCTTTAGGCCCTATTCTGCTTCCGGGCGGCAGACTGAGCCTGTGGTTAATTCTTCTTCCTGATGGGAAAATAGAGTGACCTGTGCCTGTCCCAACACCTAGAGCTAGTCTCTCATTGGTTCCCCGTCTTCCCGTTCACCCTCAGTTCAAATTGCCACCTGTATGGAACAGGAGGTTAAAGGTGCTGATTCTCCAAGGAGGGAGATTGCTAGTAAAGCGGCTGGAATGGCGAACCCGAGCACAAGGAGACGAGAAATGAGGTGCGTTTTAGAAACCTTTCCCAATCACTCGGTGGACCGTCTTCTGGGTTTCTCATGCATGTTTTCGATGTAGGAAGATGCCCTTGAACCTGGAGATTTGGGACCCATGGGATGGGTACCACGCAGTATTACTTTAAAGCGTCTGCGTTTGCTCACCGAACCTCACCAAACCCCTCAGCCCCAAGAGTGTCCACCCTTATGTCTCAATCAGCTGCGGGTCTAGATATGGTCAATCCAGGTGGCATCACAGCGCCTGAACGAATTTTGTAAGAATTTCTCTCCCTTTCACTGTCTTTGTTTCACGGGTTTTTAAAATTAATTGAGTTTTATAATGGGGTTTAGCTGCTTTTCACTGCTGTGTTTATGCAGCTTTACACCCACTTGACTCACTTACAGAGAGATATCAATACATAGGTTTTAAGATTCTTACTAGTCAGATATAATCTTGGGCGGTGAATAGGGGGTGTTGAGTCCAGTTCCCTGAGCAAGGAGTAGGTCTTGTCTATTACGTATTGGGTTTATGGAACGGTATCTGATCTAATTTGAAACCCTTGTTTTATGCATCACCCCACCTCACCTTTCCCGTTAGGCAGCCATAGTGTGTTTTCTAACCGTGTGAATCTGTTCTGTTTTGTAATTCAGTTCAAGGGCAGCGGTTTTTACATTCCCTCTATAGGTGATAACTTATGATAAGTGTCTTTTTCTGTGTGACTTATTGCACGTAGAATCGTCGTACCTAAATCCACTCATCATGCTGCTACTAGCCTTATGACGTTGATTTCATGGCTGAGTGATATTCCATTGTACATAAGGACCACAACTTCTTTATCCATTTTTCTCTTTCCTGGGATATTTAAGGTGTAACGAAGTGGAGGTTCTTGTCAACAGAGCAGCCCTAAACTTTGGGGTGCTTGTGTCTTGCTGATTTTTAGTTTTCCCAATTTATACGCCCATGAGTGGAAGTGCCCTATGCTCTCTAAGCTGAGTTTTGTAAATGTTTCAGGACACACCGTACACTTCTCCAGAGTGGCTGTTGGCAATTTACATCCCGCCCATCAGCGTAGCAAGGCTCCCGTTTCTCCGTGGCCTGTCCTGCATTTCTGGTTTTGACACTTTATTCAGCATGGCCCTTTTGACCGATGGGAAGCGAGACTTCTTTGTAGCGCTGATTTGCCTTTCCAGGTTGCTTGGTTGGCCAAAAAGGGCGTATGCGTTTTTTCCTGAATATATTCAGGAAAAAACGCATACGCACTTTTTGGCCAAGGGCATCATTGTCGAGGTTTTGCCGCTTTTCCTGTGCTTTAAAGGCGATTCGAATCTGCCTCCTGAAATCTGTTTCCTGCAATTCTGCCTTGCTTTCAAATCCTCTTTGTTGCCTTCCCTCAATATATTTGTAGACGAGAGTTATCATTTATAAGTCTGCAGGTTTGTGAATTGCAGTGCCCCCGAGCTCCATTTTTCAACTCGCTCTCTTGGGAGCTGGCCGCAAAAGCGCAGGATTGCTTTAGGCCCTATTCTGCTTCCGGGCGGCAGACTGAGCCTGTGGTTAATTCTTCTTCCTGATGGGAAAATAGAGTGACCTGTGCCTGTCCCAACACCTAGAGCTAGTCTCTCATTGGTTCCCCGTCTTCCCGTTCACCCTCAGTTCAAATTGCCACCTGTATGGAACAGGAGGTTAAAGGTGCTTATTCTCCAAGGAGGGAGATTGCTAGTAAAGCGGCTGGAATGGCGAACCCGAGCACAAGGAGATGAGAAATGAGGTGCGTTTTAGAAACCTTTCCCAATCACTCGGTGGACCGTCTTCTGGGTTTCTCATGCATGTTTTCGATGTAGGAAGATGCCCTTGAACCTGGAGATTTGGGACCCATGGGATGGGTACCACGCAGTATTACTTTAAAGCGTCTGCGTTTGCTCACCGAACCTCACCAAACCCCTCAGCCCCAAGAGTGTCCACCCTTATGTCTCAATCAGCTGCGGGTCTAGATATGGTCAATCCAGGTGGCATCACAGCGCCTGAACGAATTTTGTAAGAATTTCTCTCCCTTTCACTGTCTTTGTTTCACGGGTTTTTAAAATTAATTGAGTTTTATAATGGGGTTTAGCTGCTTTTCACTGCTGTGTTTATGCAGCTTTACACCCACTTGACTCACTTACAGAGAGATATCAATACATAGGTTTTAAGATTCTTACTAGTCAGATATAATCTTGGGCGGTGAATAGGGGGTGTTGAGTCCAGTTCCCTGAGCAAGGAGTAGGTCTTGTCTATTACGTATTGGGTTTATGGAACGGTATCTGAGCTAATTTGAAACCCTTGTTTTATGCATCACCCCACCTCACCTTTCCCGTTAGGCAGCCATAGTGTGTTTTCTAACCGTGTGAATCTGTTCTGTTTTGTAATTCAGTTCAAGGGTAGCGGTTTTTACATTCCCTCTATAGGTGATAACTTATGATAAGTGTCTTTTTCTGTGTGACTTATTTGAGTTAGAATTGTCGTATCTAAATCCACTCATCATGCTGCTACTAGCCTTATGACGTTGATTTCATGGCTGAGTGATATTCCATTGTACATAAGGACCACAACTTCTTTATCCATTTTTCTCTTTCCTGGGATATTTAAGGTGTAACGAAGTGGAGGTTCTTGTCAACAGAGCAGCCCTAAACTTTGGGGTGCTTGTGTCTTGCTGATTTTTAGTTTTCCCAATTTATACACCCATGAGTGGAAGTGCCCTATGCTCTCTAAGCTGAGTTTTGTAAATGTTTCAGGACACACCGTACACTTCTCCAGAGTGGCTGTTGGCAATTTACATCCCGCCCATCAGCGTAGCAAGGCTCCCGTTTCTCCGTGGCCTGTCCTGCATTTCTGGTTTTGACACTTTATTCAGCATGGCCCTTTTGACCGATGGGAAGCGAGACTTCTTTGTAGCGCTGATTTGCCTTTCCAGGTTGCTTGGTTGGCCAAAAAGGGCGTATGCGTTTTTTCCTGAATATATTCAGGAAAAAACGCATACGCCCTTTTGGGCCAAGGGCATCATTGTCGAGGTTTTGCCGCTTTTCCTGTGCTTTAAAGGCGATTCGAATCTGCCTCCTGAAATCTGTTTCCTGCAATTCTGCCTTGCTTTCAAATCCTCTTTGTTGCCTTCCCTCAATATATTTGTAGACGAGAGTTATCATTTATAAGTCTGCAGGTTTGTGAATTGCAGTGCCCCCGAGCTCCATTTTTCAACTCGCTCTCTTGGGAGCTGGCCGCAAAAGCGCAGGATTGCTTTAGGCCCTATTCTGCTTCCGGGCGGCAGACTGAGCCTGTGGTTAATTCTTCTTCCTGATGGGAAAATAGAGTGACCTGTGCCTGTCCCAACACCTAGAGCTAGTCTCTCATTGGTTCCCCGTCTTCCCGTTCACCCTCAGTTCAAATTGCCACCTGTATGGAACAGGAGGTTAAAGGTGCTGATTCTCCAAGGAGGGAGATTGCTAGTAAAGCGGCTGGAATGGCGAACCCGAGCACAAGGAGATGAGAAATGAGGTGCGTTTTAGAAACCTTTCCCAATCACTCGGTGGACCGTCTTCTGGGTTTCTCATGCATGTTTTCGATGTAGGAAGATGCCCTTGAACCTGGAGATTTGGGACCCATGGGATGGGTACCACGCAGTATTACTTTAAAGCGTTTGCGTTTGCTCACCGAACCTCACCAAACCCCTCAGCCCCAAGAGTGTCCACCCTTATGTCTCAATCAGCTGCGGGTCTAGATATGGTCAATCCAGGTGGCATCACAGCGCCTGAACGAATTTTGTAAGAATTTCTCTCCCTTTCACTGTCTTTGTTTCACGGGTTTTTAAAATTAATTGAGTTTTATAATGGGGTTTAGCTGCTTTTCACTGCTGTGTTTATGCAGCTTTACACCCACTTGACTCACTTACAGAGAGATATCAATACATAGGTTTTAAGATTCTTACTAGTCAGATATAATCTTGGGCGGTGAATAGGGGGTGTTGAGTCCAGTTCCCTGAGCAAGGAGTAGGTCTTGTCTATTACGTATTGGGTTTATGGAACGGTATCTGATCTAATTTGAAACCCTTGTTTTATGCATCACCCCACCTCACCTTTCCCGTTAGGCAGCCATAGTGTGTTTTCTAACCGTGTGAATCTGTTCTGTTTTGTAATTCAGTTCAAGGGTAGCGGTTTTTACATTCCCTCTATAGGTGATAACTTATGATAAGTGTCTTTTTCTGTGTGACTTATTGCACGTAGAATCGTCGTACCTAAATCCACTCATCATGCTGCTACTAGCCTTATGACGTTGATTTCATGGCTGAGTGATATTCCATTGTACATAAGGACCACAACTTCTTTATCCATTTTTCTCTTTCCTGGGATATTTAAGGTGTAACGAAGTGGAGGTTCTTGTCAACAGAGCAGCCCTAAACTTTGGGGTGCTTGTGTCTTGCTGATTTTTAGTTTTCCCAATTTATACGCCCATGAGTGGAAGTGCCCTATGCTCTCTAAGCTGAGTTTTGTAAATGTTTCAGGACACACCGTACACTTCTCCAGAGTGGCTGTTGGCAATTTACATCCCGCCCATCAGCGTAGCAAGGCTCCCGTTTCTCCGTGGCCTGTCCTGCATTTCTGGTTTTGACACTTTATTCAGCATGGCCCTTTTGACCGATGGGAAGCGAGACTTCTTTGTAGCGCTGATTTGCCTTTCCAGGTTGCTTGGTTGGCCAAAAAGGGCGTATGCGTTTTTTCCTGAATATATTCAGGAAAAAACGCATACGCCCTTTTTGGCCAAGGGCATCATTGTCGAGGTTTTGCCGCTTTTCCTGTGCTTTAAAGGCGATTTGAATCTGCCTCCTGAAATCTGTTTCCTGCAATTCTGCCTTGCTTTCAAATCCTCTTTGTTGCCTTCCCTCAATATATTTGTAGACGAGAGTTATCATTTATAAGTCTGCAGGTTTGTGAATTGCAGTGCCCCTGAGCTCCATTTTTCAACTCGCTCTCTTGGGAGCTGGCCGCAAAAGCGCAGGATTGCTTTAGGCCCTATTCTGCTTCCGGGCGGCAGACTGAGCCTGTGGTTAATTCTTCTTCCTGATGGGAAAATAGAGTGACCTGTGCCTGTCCCAACACCTAGAGCTAGTCTCTCATTGGTTCCCCCTCTTCCCGTTCACCCTCAGGACAAATTGCCACCTGTATGGAACAGGAGGTTAAAGGTGCTGATTCTCCAAGGAGGGAGATTGCTAGTAAAGCGGCTGGAATGGCGAACCCGAGCACAAGGATATGAGAAATGAGGTGCGTTTTAGAAACCTTTCCCGATCACTCGGTGGACCATCTTCTGGGTTTCTCATGCATGTTTTCGATGTAGGCAGATGCCCTTGAACCTGGAGATTTGGGACCCATGGGATGGGTACCCCGCAGTATTACTTTAAAGCGTCTGCGTTTGCTCACCCAACCTCACCAAACCTCTCAGCCCCAAGAGTGTCCACCCTTATGTCTCAATCAGCTGCGGGTCTAGATATGGTCAATCCAGGTGGCATCACAGCCCCTGAACGAATTTTGTAAGAATTTCTCTCTCTTTCACTGTCTTTGTTTCACGGGTTTTTAAAATTAATTGAGTTTTATAATGGGGTTTAGCTGCTTTTCACTGCTGTGTTTATGCAGCTTTACACCCACTTGACTCACTTACAGAGAGATATCAATACATAAGTTCTAAGATTCTTACTAGTCAGATATATTCTTGGGCGGTGAATAGGGGGTGTTGAGTCCAGTTCCCTGAGCAAGGAGTAGGTCTTGTCTATTACATATTGGGTTTATGGAACGGTATCTGAGCTAATTTGAAACCCTTGTTTTATGCATCACCCCACCTCACCTTTGCCGTTAGGCAGCCATAGTGTGTTTTCTAACCGTGTGACTCTGTTCTGTTTTGTAATTCAGTTCAAGGGCAGCGGTTTTTACATTCCCTCTATAGGTGATATCTTATGATAAGTGTCTTTTTCTGTGTGACTTATTTGACTTAGAATCGTCGTACCTAAATCCACTCATCATGCTGCTACTAGCCTTATGACGTTGATTTCATGGCTGAGTGATATTCCATTGTACATAAGGACCACAACTTCTTTATCCATGTTTCTCTTTCCTGGGATATTTAAGGTGTAACGAAGTGGAGGTTCTTGTCAACAGAGCAGCCCTAAACTTTGGGGTGCTTGTGTCTTGCTGATTTTTAGTTTTCCCAATTTATACGCCCATGAGTGGAAGTGCCCTATGCTCTCTAAGCTGAGTTTTGTAAATGTTTCAGGACACACCGTACACTTCTCCAGAGTGGTTGTTGGCAATTTACATCCCGCCCATCAGCGTAGCAAGGCTCCCGTTTCTCCGTGGCCTGTCCTGCATTTCTGGTTTTGACACTTTACTCAGCATGGCCCTTTTGACCGATGGGAAGCGAGACTTCTTTGTAGCGCTGATTTGCCTTTCCAGGTTGCTTGGTTGGCCAAAAAGGGCGTATGCGTTTTTTCCTGAATATATTCAGGAAAAAACGCATACGCCCTTTTTGGCCAAGGGCATCATTGTCGAGGTTTTGCCGCTTTTCCTGTGCTTTAAAGGCGATTCGAATCTGCCTCCTGAAATCTGTTTCCTGCAATTCTGCCTTGCTTTCAAATCCTCTTTGTTGCCTTCCCTCAATATATTTGTAGACGAGAGTTATCATTTATAAGTCTGCAGGTTTGTGAATTGCAGTGCCCCCGAGCTCCATTTTTCAACTCGCTCTCTTGGGAGCTGGCCGCAAAAGCGCAGGATTGCTTTAGGCCCTATTCTGCTTCCGGGCGGCAGACTGAGCCTGTGGTTAATTCTTCTTCCTGATGGGAAAATAGAGTGACCTGTGCCTGTCCCAACACCTAGAGCTAGTCTCTCATTGGTTCCCCGTCTTCCCGTTCACCCTCAGTTCAAATTGCCACCTGTATGGAACAGGAGGTTAAAGGTGCTGATTCTCCAAGGAGGGAGATTGCTAGTAAAGCGGCTGGAATGGCGAACCCGAGCACAAGGAGACGAGAAATGAGGTGCGTTTTAGAAACCTTTCCCAATCACTCGGTGGACCGTCTTCTGGGTTTCTCATGCATGTTTTCGATGTAGGAAGATGCCCTTGAACCTGGAGATTTGGGACCCATGGGATGGGTACCACGCAGTATTACTTTAAAGCGTCTGCGTTTGCTCACCGAACCTCACCAAACCCCTCAGCCCCAAGAGTGTCCACCCTTATGTCTCAATCAGCTGCGGGTCTAGATATGGTCAATCCAGGTGGCATCACAGCGCCTGAACGAATTTTGTAAGAATTTCTCTCCCTTTCACTGTCTTTGTTTCACGGGTTTTTAAAATTAATTGAGTTTTATAATGGGGTTTAGCTGCTTTTCACTGCTGTGTTTATGCAGCTTTACACCCACTTGACTCACTTACAGAGAGATATCAATACATAGGTTTTAAGATTCTTACTAGTCAGATATAATCTTGGGCGGTGAATAGGGGGTGTTGAGTCCAGTTCCCTGAGCAAGGAGTAGGTCTTGTCTATTACGTATTGGGTTTATGGAACGGTATCTGAGCTAATTTGAAACCCTTGTTTTATGCATCACCCCACCTCACCTTTCCCGTTAGGCAGCCATAGTGTGTTTTCTAACCGTGTGAATCTGTTCTGTTTTGTAATTCAGTTCAAGGGTAGCGGTTTTTACATTCCCTCTATAGGTGATAACTTATGATAAGTGTCTTTTTCTGTGTGACTTATTTGAGTTAGAATTGTCGTACCTAAATCCACTCATCATGCTGCTACTAGCCTTATGACGTTGATTTCATGGCTGAGTGATATTCCATTGTACATAAGGACCACAACTTCTTTATCCATTTTTCTCTTTCCTGGGATATTTAAGGTGTAACGAAGTGGAGGTTCTTGTCAACAGAGCAGCCCTAAACTTTGGGGTGCTTGTGTCTTGCTGATTTTTAGTTTTCCCAATTTATACGCCCATGAGTGGAAGTGCCCTATGCTCTCTAAGCTGAGTTTTGTAAATGTTTCAGGACACACCGTACACTTCTCCAGAGTGGCTGTTGGCAATTTACATCCCGCCCATCAGCGTAGCAAGGCTCCCGTTTCTCCGTGGCCTGTCCTGCATTTCTGGTTTTGACACTTTATTCAGCATGGCCCTTTTGACCGATGGGAAGCGAGACTTCTTTGTAGCGCTGATTTGCCTTTCCAGGTTGCTTGGTTGGCCAAAAAGGGCGTATGCGTTTTTTCCTGAATATATTCAGGAAAAAACGCATACGCCCTTTTTGGCCAAGGGCATCATTGTCGAGGTTTTGCCGCTTTTCCTGTGCTTTAAAGGCGATTCGAATCTGCCTCCTGAAATCTGTTTCCTGCCATTCTGCCTTGCTTTCAAATCCTCTTTGTTGCCTTCCCTCAATATATTTGTAGACGAGAGTTATCATTTATAAGTCTGCAGGTTGGTGAATTGCAGTGCCCCCGAGCTCCATTTTTCAACTCGCTCTCTTGGGAGCTGGCCGCAAAAGCGCAGGATTGCTTTAGGCCCTATTCTGCTTCCGGGCGGCAGACTGAGCCTGTGGTTAATTCTTCTTCCTGATGGGAAAATAGAGTGACCTGTGCCTGTCCCAACACCTAGAGCTAGTCTCTCATTGGTTCCCCCTCTTCCCGTTCACCCTCAGGACAAATTGCCACCTGTATGGAACAGGAGGTTAAAGGTGCTGATTCTCCAAGGAGGGAGATTGCTAGTAAAGCGGCTGGAATGGCGAACCCGAGCACAAGGAGATGAGAAATGAGGTGCGTTTTAGAAACCTTTCCCGATCACTCGGTGGACCATCTTCTGGGTTTCTCATGCATGTTTTCGATGTAGGAAGATGCCCTTGAACCTGGAGATTTGGGACCCATGGGATGGGTACCACGCAGTATTACTTTAAAGCGTCTGCGTTTGCTCACCCAACCTCACCAAACCTCTCAGCCCCAAGAGTGTCCACCCTTATGTCTCAATCAGCTGCGGGTCTAGATATGGTCAATCCAGGTGGCATCACAGCCCCTGAACGAATTTTGTAAGAATTTCTCTCTCTTTCACTGTCTTTGTTTCACGGGTTTTTAAAATTAATTGAGTTTTATAATGGGGTTTAGCTGCTTTTCACTGCTGTGTTTATGCAGCTTTACACCCACTTGACTCACTTACAGAGAGATATCAATACATAAGTTCTAAGATTCTTACTAGTCAGATATATTCTTGGGCGGTGAATAGGGGGTGTTGAGTCCAGTTCCCTGAGCAAGGAGTAGGTCTTGTCTATTACATATTGGGTTTATGGAACGGTATCTGAGCTAATTTGAAACCCTTGTTTTATGCATCACCCCACCTCACCTTTGCCGTTAGGCAGCCATAGTGTGTTTTCTAACCGTGTGACTCTGTTCTGTTTTGTAATTCAGTTCAAGGTCAGCGGTTTTTACATTCCCTCTATAGGTGATATCTTATGATAAGTGTCTTTTTCTGTGTGACTTATTTGACTTAGAATCGTCGTACCTAAATCCACTCATCATGCTGCTACTAGCCTTATGACGTTGATTTCATGGCTGAGTGATATTCCATTGTACATAAGGACCACAACTTCTTTATCCATTTTTCTCTTTCCTGGGATATTTAAGGTGTAACGAAGTGGAGGTTCTTGTCAACAGAGCAGCCCTAAACTTTGGGGTGCTTGTGTCTTGCTGATTTTTAGTTTTCCCAATTTATACGCCCATGAGTGGAAGTGCCCTATGCTCTCTAAGCTGAGTTTTGTAAATGTTTCAGGACACACCGTACACTTCTCCAGAGTGGTTGTTGGCAATTTACATCCCGCCCATCAGCGTAGCAAGGCTCCCGTTTCTCCGTGGCCTGTCCTGCATTTCTGGTTTTGACACTTTACTCAGCATGGCCCTTTTGACCGATGGGAAGCGAGACTTCTTTGTAGCGCTGATTTGCCTTTCCAGGTTGCTTGGTTGGCCAAAAAGGGCGTATGCGTTTTTTCCTGAATATATTCAGGAAAAAACGCATACGCCCTTTTTGGCCAAGGGCATCATTGTCGAGGTTTTGCCGCTTTTCCTGTGTTTTAAAGGCGATTTGAATCTGCCTCCTGAAATCTGTTTCCTGCAATTCTGCCTTGCTTTCAAATCCTCTTTGTTGCCTTCCCTCAATATATTTGTAGACGAGAGTTATCATTTATAAGTCTGCAGGTTTGTGAATTGCAGTGCCCCCGAGCTCCATTTTTCAACTCGCTCTCTTGGGAGCTGGCCGCAAAAGCGCAGGATTGCTTTAGGCCCTATTCTGCTTCCGGGCGGCAGACTGAGCCTGTGGTTAATTCTTCTTCCTGATGGGAAAATAGAGTGACCTGTGCCTGTCCCAACACCTAGAGCTAGTCTCTCATTGGTTCCCCCTCTTCCCGTTCACCCTCAGGACAAATTGCCACCTGTATGGAACAGGAGGTTAAAGGTGCTGATTCTCCAAGGAGGGAGATTGCTAGTAAAGCGGCTGGAATGGCGAACCCGAGCACAAGGAGATGAGAAATGAGGTGCGTTTTAGAAACCTTTCCCGATCACTCGGTGGACCATCTTCTGGGTTTCTCATGCATGTTTTTGATGTAGGCAGATGCCCTTGAACCTGGAGATTTGGGACCCATGGGATGGGTACCACGCAGTATTACTTTAAAGCGTCTGCGTTTGCTCACCCAACCTCACCAAACCTCTCAGCCCCAAGAGTGTCCACCCTTATGTCTCAATCAGCTGCGCGTCTAGATATGGTCAATCCAGGTGGCATCACAGCCCCTGAACGAATTTTGTAAGAATTTCTCTCTCTTTCACTGTCTTTGTTTCACGGGTTTTTAAAATTAATTGAGTTTTATAATGGGGTTTAGCTGCTTTTCACTGCTGTGTTTATGCAGCTTTACACCCACTTGACTCACTTACAGAGAGATATCAATACATAAGTTCTAAGATTCTTACTAGTCAGATATATTCTTGGGCGGTGAATAGGGGGTGTTGAGTCCAGTTCCCTGAGCAAGGAGTAGGTCTTGTCTATTACATATTGGGTTTATGGAACGGTATCTCAGCTAATTTGAAACCCTTGTTTTATGCATCACCCCACCTCACCTTTGCCGTTAGGCAGCCATAGTGTGTTTTCTAACCGTGTGACTCTGTTCTGTTTTGTAATTCAGTTCAAGGGTAGCGGTTTTTACATTCCCTCTATAGGTGATAACTTATCATAAGTGTCTTTTTCTGTGTGACTTATTTGAGTTAGAATTGTCGTACCTAAATCCACTCATCATGCTGCTACTAGCCTTATGACGTTGATTTCATGGCTGAGTGATATTCCATTGTACATAAGGACCACAACTTCTTTATCCATTTTTCTCTTTCCTGGGATATTTAAGGTGTAACGAAGTGGAGGTTCTTGTCAACAGAGCAGCCCTAAACTTTGGGGTGCTTGTGTCTTGCTGATTTTTAGTTTTCCCAATTTATACGCCCATGAGTGGAAGTGCCCTATGCTCTCTAAGCTGAGTTTTGTAAATGTTTCAGGACACACCGTACACTTCTCCAGAGTGGCTGTTGGCAATTTACATCCCGCCCATCAGCGTAGCAAGGCTCCCGTTTCTCCGTGGCCTGTCCTGCATTTCTGGTTTTGACACTTTATTCAGCATGGCCCTTTTGACCGATGGGAAGCGAGACTTCTTTGTAGCGCTGATTTGCCTTTCCAGGTTGCTTGGTTGGCCAAAAAGGGC
Organism: Eschrichtius robustus; assembly: GCF_028021215.1. Lineage (NCBI taxonomy): Eukaryota > Metazoa > Chordata > Mammalia > Artiodactyla > Eschrichtiidae > Eschrichtius > Eschrichtius robustus. The sequence continues at coordinate 14,212 of NW_027175522.1, read as the reverse complement.
GTATGCGTTTTTTCCTGAATATATTCAGGAAAAAACGCATACGCCCTTTTTGGCCAAGGGCATCATTGTCGAGGTTTTGCCGCTTTTCCTGTGCTTTAAAGGCGATTCGAATCTGCCTCCTGAAATCTGTTTCCTGCAATTCTGCCTTGCTTTCAAATCCTCTTTGTTGCCTTCCCTCAATATATTTGTAGACGAGAGTTATCATTTATAAGTCTGCAGGTTGGTGAATTGCAGTGCCCCCGAGCTCCATTTTTCAACTCGCTCTCTTGGGAGCTGGCTGCAAAAGCGCAGGATTGCTTTAGGCCCTATTCTGCTTCCGGGCGGCAGACTGAGCCTGTGGTTAATTCTTCTTCCTGATGGGAAAATAGAGTGACCTGTGCCTGTCCCAACACCTAGAGCTAGTCTCTCATTGGTTCCCCCTCTTCCCGTTCACCCTAAGGACAAATTGCCACCTGTATGGAACAGGAGGTTAAAGGTGCTGATTCTCCAAGGAGGGAGATTGCTAGTAAAGCGGCTGGAATGGCGAACCCGAGCACAAGGAGATGAGAAATGAGGTGCGTTTTAGAAACCTTTCCCGATCACTCGGTGGACCATCTTCTGGGTTTCTCATGCATGTTTTCGATGTAGGAAGATGCCCTTGAACCTGGAGATTTGGGACCCATGGGATGGGTACCACGCAGTATTACTTTAAAGCGTCTGCGTTTGCTCACCCAACCTCACCAAACCTCTCAGCCCCAAGAGTGTCCACCCTTATGTCTCAATCAGCTGCGGGTCTAGATATGGTCAATCCAGGTGGCATCACAGCCCCTGAACGAATTTTGTAAGAATTTCTCTCTCTTTCACTGTCTTTGTTTCACGGGTTTTTAAAATTAATTGAGTTTTATAATGGGGTTTAGCTGCTTTTCACTGCTGTGTTTATGCAGCTTTACACCCACTTGACTCACTTACAGAGAGATATCAATACATAATTTCTAAGATTCTTACTAGTCAGATATATTCTTGGGCGGTGAATAGGGGGTGTTGAGTCCAGTTCCCTGAGCAAGGAGTAGGTCTTGTCTATTACATATTGGGTTTATGGAACGGTATCTGAGCTAATTTGAAACCCTTGTTTTATGCATCACCCCACCTCACCTTTGCCGTTAGGCAGCCATAGTGTGTTTTCTAACCGTGTGACTCTGTTCTGTTTTGTAATTCAGTTCAAGGGCAGCGGTTTTTACATTCCCTCTATAGGTGATATCTTATGATAAGTGTCTTTTTCTGTGTGACTTATTTGACTTAGAATCGTCGTACCTAAATCCACTCATCATGCTGCTACTAGCCTTATGACGTTGATTTCATGGCTGAGTGATATTCCATTGTACATAAGGACCACAACTTCTTTATCCATGTTTCTCTTTCCTGGGATATTTAAGGTGTAACGAAGTGGAGGTTCTTGTCAACAGAGCAGCCCTAAACTTTGGGGTGCTTGTGTCTTGCTGATTTTTAGTTTTCCCAATTTATACGCCCATGAGTGGAAGTGCCCTATGCTCTCTAAGCTGAGTTTTGTAAATGTTTCAGGACACACCGTACACTTCTCCAGAGTGGTTGTTGGCAATTTACATCCCGCCCATCAGCGTAGCAAGGCTCCCGTTTCTCCGTGGCCTGTCCTGCATTTCTGGTTTTGACACTTTACTCAGCATGGCCCTTTTGACCGATGGGAAGCGAGACTTCTTTGTAGCGCTGATTTGCCTTTCCAGGTTGCTTGGTTGGCCAAAAAGGGCGTATGCGTTTTTTCCTGAATATATTCAGGAAAAAACGCATACGCCCTTTTTGGCCAAGGGCATCATTGTCGAGGTTTTGCCGCTTTTCCTGTGTTTTAAAGGCGATTTGAATCTGCCTCCTGAAATCTGTTTCCTGCAATTCTGCCTTGCTTTCAAATCCTCTTTGTTGCCTTCCCTCAATATATTTGTAGACGAGAGTTATCATTTATAAGTCTGCAGGTTTGTGAATTGCAGTGCCCCCGAGCTCCATTTTTCAACTCGCTCTCTTGGGAGCTGGCCGCAAAAGCGCAGGATTGCTTTAGGCCCTATTCTGCTTCCGGGCGGCAGACTGAGCCTGTGGTTAATTCTTCTTCCTGATGGGAAAATAGAGTGACCTGTGCCTGTCCCAACACCTAGAGCTAGTCTCTCATTGGTTCCCCCTCTTCCCGTTCACCCTCAGGACAAATTGCCACCTGTATGGAACAGGAGGTTAAAGGTGCTGATTCTCCAAGGAGGGAGATTGCTAGTAAAGCGGCTGGAATGGCGAACCCGAGCACAAGGAGATGAGAAATGAGGTGCGTTTTAGAAACCTTTCCCGATCACTCGGTGGACCATCTTCTGGGTTTCTCATGCATGTTTTCGATGTAGGAAGATGCCCTTGAACCTGGAGATTTGGGACCCATGGGATGGGTACCACGCAGTATTACTTTAAAGCGTCTGCGTTTGCTCACCCAACCTCACCAAACCTCTCAGCCCCAAGAGTGTCCACCCTTATGTCTCAATCAGCTGCGGGTCTAGATATGGTCAATCCAGGTGGCATCACAGCCCCTGAACGAATTTTGTAAGAATTTCTCTCTCTTTCACTGTCTTTGTTTCACGGGTTTTTAAAATTAATTGAGTTTTATAATGGGGTTTAGCTGCTTTTCACTGCTGTGTTTATGCAGCTTTACACCCACTTGACTCACTTACAGAGAGATATCAATACATAAGTTCTAAGATTCTTACTAGTCAGATATATTCTTGGGCGGTGAATAGGGGGTGTTGAGTCCAGTTCCCTGAGCAAGGAGTAGGTCTTGTCTATTACATATTGGGTTTATGGAACGGTATCTGAGCTAATTTGAAACCCTTGTTTTATGCATCACCCCACCTCACCTTTGCCGTTAGGCAGCCATAGTGTGTTTTCTAACCGTGTGACTCTGTTCTGTTTTGTAATTCAGTTCAAGGGCAGCGGTTTTTACATTCCCTCTATAGGTGATATCTTATGATAAGTGTCTTTTTCTGTGTGACTTATTTGACTTAGAATCGTCGTACCTAAATTCACTCATCATGCTGCTACTAGCCTTATGACGTTGATTTCATGGCTGAGTGATATTCCATTGTACATAAGGACCACAACTTCTTTATCCATGTTTCTCTTTCCTGGGATATTTAAGGTGTAACGAAGTGGAGGTTCTTGTCAACAGAGCAGCCCTAAACTTTGGGGTGCTTGTGTCTTGCTGATTTTTAGTTTTCCCAATTTATACGCCCATGAGTGGAAGTGCCCTATGCTCTCTAAGCTGAGTTTTTTAAATGTTTCAGGACACACCGTACACTTCTCCAGAGTGGTTGTTGGCAATTTACATCCCGCCCATCAGCGTAGCAAGGCTCCCGTTTCTCCGTGGCCTGTCCTGCATTTCTGGTTTTGACACTTTACTCAGCATGGCCCTTTTGACCGATGGGAAGCGAGACTTCTTTGTAGCGCTGATTTGCCTTTCCAGGTTGCTTGGTTGGCCAAAAAGGGCGTATGCGTTTTTTCCTGAATATATTCAGGAAAAAACGCATACGCCCTTTTTGGCCAAGGGCATCATTGTCGAGGTTTTGCCGCTTTTCCTGTGCTTTAAAGGCGATTCGAATCTGCCTCCTGAAATCTGTTTCCTGCAATTCTGCCTTGCTTTCAAATCCTCTTTGTTGCCTTCCCTCAATATATTTGTAGACGAGAGTTATCATTTATAAGTCTGCAGGTTGGTGAATTGCAGTGCCCCCGAGCTCCATTTTTCAACTCGCTCTCTTGGGAGCTGGCCGCAAAAGCGCAGGATTGCTTTAGGCCCTATTCTGCTTCCGGGCGGCAGACTGAGCCTGTGGTTAATTCTTCTTCCTGATGGGAAAATAGAGTGACCTGTGCCTGTCCCAACACCTAGAGCTAGTCTCTCATTGGTTCCCCCTCTTCCCGTTCACCCTCAGGACAAATTGCCACCTGTATGGAACAGGAGGTTAAAGGTGCTGATTCTCCAAGGAGGGAGATTGCTAGTAAAGCGGCTGGAATGGCGAACCCGAGCACAAGGAGATGAGAAATGAGGTGCGTTTTAGAAACCTTTCCCGATCACTCGGTGGACCATCTTCTGGGTTTCTCATGCATGTTTTCGATGTAGGAAGATGCCCTTGAACCTGGAGATTTGGGACCCATGGGATGGGTACCACGCAGTATTACTTTAAAGCGTCTGCGTTTGCTCACCCAACCTCACCAAACCTCTCAGCCCCAAGAGTGTCCACCCTTATGTCTCAATCAGCTGCGGGTCTAGATATGGTCAATCCAGGTGGCATCACAGCCCCTGAACGAATTTTGTAAGAATTTCTCTCTCTTTCACTGTCTTTGTTTCACGGGTTTTTAAAATTAATTGAGTTTTATAATGGGGTTTAGCTGCTTTTCACTGCTGTGTTTATGCAGCTTTACACCCACTTGACTCACTTACAGAGAGATATCAATACATAATTTCTAAGATTCTTACTAGTCAGATATATTCTTGGGCGGTGAATAGGGGGTGTTGAGTCCAGTTCCCTGAGCAAGGAGTAGGTCTTGTCTATTACATATTGGGTTTATGGAACGGTATCTGAGCTAATTTGAAACCCTTGTTTTATGCATCACCCCACCTCACCTTTGCCGTTAGGCAGCCATAGTGTGTTTTCTAACCGTGTGACTCTGTTCTGTTTTGTAATTCAGTTCAAGGGCAGCGGTTTTTACATTCCCTCTATAGGTGATATCTTATGATAAGTGTCTTTTTCTGTGTGACTTATTTGACTTAGAATCGTCGTACCTAAATCCACTCATCATGCTGCTACTAGCCTTATGACGTTGATTTCATGGCTGAGTGATATTCCATTGTACATAAGGACCACAACTTCTTTATCCATGTTTCTCTTTCCTGGGATATTTAAGGTGTAACGAAGTGGAGGTTCTTGTCAACAGAGCAGCCCTAAACTTTGGGGTGCTTGTGTCTTGCTGATTTTTAGTTTTCCCAATTTATACGCCCATGAGTGGAAGTGCCCTATGCTCTCTAAGCTGAGTTTTGTAAATGTTTCAGGACACACCGTACACTTCTCCAGAGTGGTTGTTGGCAATTTACATCCCGCCCATCAGCGTAGCAAGGCTCCCGTTTCTCCGTGGCCTGTCCTGCATTTCTGGTTTTGACACTTTACTCAGCATGGCCCTTTTGACCGATGGGAAGCGAGACTTCTTTGTAGCGCTGATTTGCCTTTCCAGGTTGCTTGGTTGGCCAAAAAGGGCGTATGCGTTTTTTCCTGAATATATTCAGGAAAAAACGCATACGCCCTTTTTGGCCAAGGGCATCATTGTCGAGGTTTTGCCGCTTTTCCTGTGCTTTAAAGGCGATTCGAATCTGCCTCCTGAAATCTGTTTCCTGCAATTCTGCCTTGCTTTCAAATCCTCTTTGTTGCCTTCCCTCAATATATTTGTAGACGAGAGTTATCATTTATAAGTCTGCAGGTTGGTGAATTGCAGTGCCCCCGAGCTCCATTTTTCAACTCGCTCTCTTGGGAGCTGGCCGCAAAAGCGCAGGATTGCTTTAGGCCCTATTCTGCTTCCGGGCGGCAGACTGAGCCTGTGGTTAATTCTTCTTCCTGATGGGAAAATAGAGTGACCTGTGCCTGTCCCAACACCTAGAGCTAGTCTCTCATTGGTTCCCCGTCTTCCCGTTCACCCTCAGTTCAAATTGCCACCTGTATGGAACAGGAGGTTAAAGGTGCTGATTCTCCAAGGAGGGAGATTGCTAGTAAAGCGGCTGGAATGGCGAACCCGAGCACAAGGAGACGAGAAATGAGGTGCGTTTTAGAAACCTTTCCCAATCACTCGGTGGACCGTCTTCTGGGTTTCTCATGCATGTTTTCGATGTAGGAAGATGCCCTTGAACCTGGAGATTTGGGACCCATGGGATGGGTACCACGCAGTATTACTTTAAAGCGTCTGCGTTTGCTCACCGAACCTCACCAAACCCCTCAGCCCCAAGAGTGTCCACCCTTATGTCTCAATCAGCTGCGGGTCTAGATATGGTCAATCCAGGTGGCATCACAGCGCCTGAACGAATTTTGTAAGAATTTCTCTCCCTTTCACTGTCTTTGTTTCACGGGTTTTTAAAATTAATTGAGTTTTATAATGGGGTTTAGCTGCTTTTCACTGCTGTGTTTATGCAGCTTTACACCCACTTGACTCACTTACAGAGAGATATCAATACATAGGTTTTAAGATTCTTACTAGTCAGATATAATCTTGGGCGGTGAATAGGGGGTGTTGAGTCCAGTTCCCTGAGCAAGGAGTAGGTCTTGTCTATTACGTATTGGGTTTATGGAACGGTATCTGAGCTAATTTGAAACCCTTGTTTTATGCATCACCCCACCTCACCTTTCCCGTTAGGCAGCCATAGTGTGTTTTCTAACCGTGTGAATCTGTTCTGTTTTGTAATTCAGTTCAAGGGTAGCGGTTTTTACATTCCCTCTATAGGTGATAACTTATGATAAGTGTCTTTTTCTGTGTGACTTATTTGAGTTAGAATTGTCGTACCTAAATCCACTCATCATGCTGCTACTAGCCTTATGACGTTGATTTCATGGCTGAGTGATATTCCATTGTACATAAGGACCACAACTTCTTTATCCATGTTTCTCTTTCCTGGGATATTTAAGGTGTAACGAAGTGGAGGTTCTTGTCAACAGAGCAGCCCTAAACTTTGGGGTGCTTGTGTCTTGCTGATTTTTAGTTTTCCCAATTTATACGCCCATGAGTGGAAGTGCCCTATGCTCTCTAAGCTGAGTTTTGTAAATGTTTCAGGACACACCGTACACTTCTCCAGAGTGGTTGTTGGCAATTTACATCCCGCCCATCAGCGTAGCAAGGCTCCCGTTTCTCCGTGGCCTGTCCTGCATTTCTGGTTTTGACACTTTATTCAGCATGGCCCTTTTGACCGATGGGAAGCGAGACTTCTTTGTAGCGCTGATTTGCCTTTCCAGGTTGCTTGGTTGGCCAAAAAGGGCGTATGCGTTTTTTCCTGAATATATTCAGGAAAAAACGCATACGCCCTTTTTGGCCAAGGGCATCATTGTCGAGGTTTTGCCGCTTTTCCTGTGCTTTAAAGGCGATTCGAATCTGCCTCCTGAAATCTGTTTCCTGCAATTCTGCCTTGCTTTCAAATCCTCTTTGTTGCCTTCCCTCAATATATTTGTAGACGAGAGTTATCATTTATAAGTCTGCAGGTTTGTGAATTGCAGTGCCCCCGAGCTCCATTTTTCAACTCGCTCTCTTGGGAGCTGGCCGCAAAAGCGCAGGATTGCTTTAGGCCCTATTCTGCTTCCTGGCGGCAGACTGAGCCTGTGGTTAATTCTTCTTCCTGATGGGAAAATAGAGTGACCTGTGCCTGTCCCAACACCTAGAGCTAGTCTCTCATTGGTTCCCCGTCTTCCCGTTCACCCTCAGGACAAATTGCCACCTGTATGGAACAGGAGGTTAAAGGTGCTGATTCTCCAAGGAGGGAGATTGCTAGTAAAGCGGCTGGAATGGCGAACCCGAGCACAAGGAGATGAGAAATGAGGTGCGTTTTAGAAACCTTTCCCGATCACTCGGTGGACCATCTTCTGGGTTTCTCATGCATGTTTTCGATGTAGGAAGATGCCCTTGAACCTGGAGATTTGGGACCCATGGGATGGGTACCACGCAGTATTACTTTAAAGCGTCTGCGTTTGCTCACCCAACCTCACCAAACCTCTCAGCCCCAAGAGTGTCCACCCTTATGTCTCAATCAGCTGCGGGTCTAGATATGGTCAATCCAGGTGGCATCACAGCCCCTGAACGAATTTTGTAAGAATTTCTCTCTCTTTCACTGTCTTTGTTTCACGGGTTTTTAAAATTAATTGAGTTTTATAATGGGGTTTAGCTGCTTTTCACTGCTGTGTTTATGCAGCTTTACACCCACTTGACTCACTTACAGAGAGATATCAATACATAAGTTCTAAGATTCTTACTAGTCAGATATATTCTTGGGCGGTGAATAGGGGGTGTTGAGTCCAGTTCCCTGAGCAAGGAGTAGGTCTTGTCTATTACATATTGGGTTTATGGAACGGTATCTGAGCTAATTTGAAACCCTTGTTTTATGCATCACCCCACCTCACCTTTGCCGTTAGGCAGCCATAGTGTGTTTTCTAACCGTGTGACTCTGTTCTGTTTTGTAATTCAGTTCAAGGGCAGCGGTTTTTACATTCCCTCTATAGGTGATATCTTATGATAAGTGTCTTTTTCTGTGTGACTTATTTGACTTAGAATCGTCGTACCTAAATCCACTCATCATGCTGCTACTAGCCTTATGACGTTGATTTCATGGCTGAGTGATATTCCATTGTACATAAGGACCACAACTTCTTTATCCATGTTTCTCTTTCCTGGGATATTTAAGGTGTAACGAAGTGGAGGTTCTTGTCAACAGAGCAGCCCTAAACTTTGGGGTGCTTGTGTCTTGCTGATTTTTAGTTTTCCCAATTTATACGCCCATGAGTGGAAGTGCCCTATGCTCTCTAAGCTGAGTTTTTTAAATGTTTCAGGACACACCGTACACTTCTCCAGAGTGGTTGTTGGCAATTTACATCCCGCCCATCAGCGTAGCAAGGCTCCCGTTTCTCCGTGGCCTGTCCTGCATTTCTGGTTTTGACACTTTACTCAGCATGGCCCTTTTGACCGATGGGAAGCGAGACTTCTTTGTAGCGCTGATTTGCCTTTCCAGGTTGCTTGGTTGGCCAAAAAGGGCGTATGCGTTTTTTCCTGAATATATTCAGGAAAAAACGCATACGCCCTTTTTGGCCAAGGGCATCATTGTCGAGGTTTTGCCGCTTTTCCTGTGCTTTAAAGGCGATTCGAATCTGCCTCCTGAAATCTGTTTCCTGCAATTCTGCCTTGCTTTCAAATCCTCTTTGTTGCCTTCCCTCAATATATTTGTAGACGAGAGTTATCATTTATAAGTCTGCAGGTTGGTGAATTGCAGTGCCCCCGAGCTCCATTTTTCAACTCGCTCTCTTGGGAGCTGGCCGCAAAAGCGCAGGATTGCTTTAGGCCCTATTCTGCTTCCGGGCGGCAGACTGAGCCTGTGGTTAATTCTTCTTCCTGATGGGAAAATAGAGTGACCTGTGCCTGTCCCAACACCTAGAGCTAGTCTCTCATTGGTTCCCCCTCTTCCCGTTCACCCTCAGGACAAATTGCCACCTGTATGGAACAGGAGGTTAAAGGTGCTGATTCTCCAAGGAGGGAGATTGCTAGTAAAGCGGCTGGAATGGCGAACCCGAGCACAAGGAGATGAGAAATGAGGTGCGTTTTAGAAACCTTTCCCGATCACTCGGTGGACCATCTTCTGGGTTTCTCATGCATGTTTTCGATGTAGGAAGATGCCCTTGAACCTGGAGATTTGGGACCCATGGGATGGGTACCACGCAGTATTACTTTAAAGCGTCTGCGTTTGCTCACCCAACCTCACCAAACCTCTCAGCCCCAAGAGTGTCCACCCTTATGTCTCAATCAGCTGCGGGTCTAGATATGGTCAATCCAGGTGGCATCACAGCCCCTGAACGAATTTTGTAAGAATTTCTCTCTCTTTCACTGTCTTTGTTTCACGGGTTTTTAAAATTAATTGAGTTTTATAATGGGGTTTAGCTGCTTTTCACTGCTGTGTTTATGCAGCTTTACACCCACTTGACTCACTTACAGAGAGATATCAATACATAATTTCTAAGATTCTTACTAGTCAGATATATTCTTGGGCGGTGAATAGGGGGTGTTGAGTCCAGTTCCCTGAGCAAGGAGTAGGTCTTGTCTATTACATATTGGGTTTATGGAACGGTATCTGAGCTAATTTGAAACCCTTGTTTTATGCATCACCCCACCTCACCTTTGCCGTTAGGCAGCCATAGTGTGTTTTCTAACCGTGTGACTCTGTTCTGTTTTGTAATTCAGTTCAAGGGCAGCGGTTTTTACATTCCCTCTATAGGTGATATCTTATGATAAGTGTCTTTTTCTGTGTGACTTATTTGACTTAGAATCGTCGTACCTAAATCCACTCATCATGCTGCTACTAGCCTTATGACGTTGATTTCATGGCTGAGTGATATTCCATTGTACATAAGGACCACAACTTCTTTATCCATGTTTCTCTTTCCTGGGATATTTAAGGTGTAACGAAGTGGAGGTTCTTGTCAACAGAGCAGCCCTAAACTTTGGGGTGCTTGTGTCTTGCTGATTTTTAGTTTTCCCAATTTATACGCCCATGAGTGGAAGTGCCCTATGCTCTCTAAGCTGAGTTTTGTAAATGTTTCAGGACACACCGTACACTTCTCCAGAGTGGTTGTTGGCAATTTACATCCCGCCCATCAGCGTAGCAAGGCTCCCGTTTCTCCGTGGCCTGTCCTGCATTTCTGGTTTTGACACTTTACTCAGCATGGCCCTTTTGACCGATGGGAAGCGAGACTTCTTTGTAGCGCTGATTTGCCTTTCCAGGTTGCTTGGTTGGCCAAAAAGGGCGTATGCGTTTTTTCCTGAATATATTCAGGAAAAAACGCATACGCCCTTTTTGGCCAAGGGCATCATTGTCGAGGTTTTGCCGCTTTTCCTGTGCTTTAAAGGCGATTCGAATCTGCCTCCTGAAATCTGTTTCCTGCAATTCTGCCTTGCTTTCAAATCCTCTTTGTTGCCTTCCCTCAATATATTTGTAGACGAGAGTTATCATTTATAAGTCTGCAGGTTGGTGAATTGCAGTGCCCCCGAGCTCCATTTTTCAACTCGCTCTCTTGGGAGCTGGCCGCAAAAGCGCAGGATTGCTTTAGGCCCTATTCTGCTTCCGGGCGGCAGACTGAGCCTGTGGTTAATTCTTCTTCCTGATGGGAAAATAGAGTGACCTGTGCCTGTCCCAACACCTAGAGCTAGTCTCTCATTGGTTCCCCGTCTTCCCGTTCACCCTCAGTTCAAATTGCCACCTGTATGGAACAGGAGGTTAAAGGTGCTGATTCTCCAAGGAGGGAGATTGCTAGTAAAGCGGCTGGAATGGCGAACCCGAGCACAAGGAGACGAGAAATGAGGTGCGTTTTAGAAACCTTTCCCAATCACTCGGTGGACCGTCTTCTGGGTTTCTCATGCATGTTTTCGATGTAGGAAGATGCCCTTGAACCTGGAGATTTGGGACCCATGGGATGGGTACCACGCAGTATTACTTTAAAGCGTCTGCGTTTGCTCACCGAACCTCACCAAACCCCTCAGCCCCAAGAGTGTCCACCCTTATGTCTCAATCAGCTGCGGGTCTAGATATGGTCAATCCAGGTGGCATCACAGCGCCTGAACGAATTTTGTAAGAATTTCTCTCCCTTTCACTGTCTTTGTTTCACGGGTTTTTAAAATTAATTGAGTTTTATAATGGGGTTTAGCTGCTTTTCACTGCTGTGTTTATGCAGCTTTACACCCACTTGACTCACTTACAGAGAGATATCAATACATAGGTTTTAAGATTCTTACTAGTCAGATATAATCTTGGGCGGTGAATAGGGGGTGTTGAGTCCAGTTCCCTGAGCAAGGAGTAGGTCTTGTCTATTACGTATTGGGTTTATGGAACGGTATCTGAGCTAATTTGAAACCCTTGTTTTATGCATCACCCCACCTCACCTTTCCCGTTAGGCAGCCATAGTGTGTTTTCTAACCGTGTGAATCTGTTCTGTTTTGTAATTCAGTTCAAGGGTAGCGGTTTTTACATTCCCTCTATAGGTGATAACTTATGATAAGTGTCTTTTTCTGTGTGACTTATTTGAGTTAGAATTGTCGTACCTAAATCCACTCATCATGCTGCTACTAGCCTTATGACGTTGATTTCATGGCTGAGTGATATTCCATTGTACATAAGGACCACAACTTCTTTATCCATGTTTCTCTTTCCTGGGATATTTAAGGTGTAACGAAGTGGAGGTTCTTGTCAACAGAGCAGCCCTAAACTTTGGGGTGCTTGTGTCTTGCTGATTTTTAGTTTTCCCAATTTATACGCCCATGAGTGGAAGTGCCCTATGCTCTCTAAGCTGAGTTTTGTAAATGTTTCAGGACACACCGTACACTTCTCCAGAGTGGCTGTTGGCAATTTACATCCCGCCCATCAGCGTAGCAAGGCTCCCGTTTCTCCGTGGCCTGTCCTGCATTTCTGGTTTTGACACTTTATTCAGCATGGCCCTTTTGACCGATGGGAAGCGAGACTTCTTTGTAGCGCTGATTTGCCTTTCCAGGTTGCTTGGTTGGCCAAAAAGGGCGTATGCGTTTTTTCCTGAATATATTCAGGAAAAAACGCATACGCCCTTTTTGGCCAAGGGCATCATTGTCGAGGTTTTGCCGCTTTTCCTGTGCTTTAAAGGCGATTCGAATCTGCCTCCTGAAATCTGTTTCCTGCAATTCTGCCTTGCTTTCAAATCCTCTTTGTTGCCTTCCCTCAATATATTTGTAGACGAGAGTTATCATTTATAAGTCTGCAGGTTTGTGAATTGCAGTGCCCCCGAGCTCCATTTTTCAACTCGCTCTCTTGGGAGCTGGCCGCAAAAGCGCAGGATTGCTTTAGGCCCTATTCTGCTTCCTGGCGGCAGACTGAGCCTGTGGTTAATTCTTCTTCCTGATGGGAAAATAGAGTGACCTGTGCCTGTCCCAACACCTAGAGCTAGTCTCTCATTGGTTCCCCGTCTTCCCGTTCACCCTCAGGACAAATTGCCACCTGTATGGAACAGGAGGTTAAAGGTGCTGATTCTCCAAGGAGGGAGATTGCTAGTAAAGCGGCTGGAATGGCGAACCCGAGCACAAGGAGATGAGAAATGAGGTGCGTTTTAGAAACCTTTCCCGATCACTCGGTGGACCATCTTCTGGGTTTCTCATGCATGTTTTCGATGTAGGAAGATGCCCTTGAACCTGGAGATTTGGGACCCATGGGATGGGTACCACGCAGTATTACTTTAAAGCGTCTGCGTTTGCTCACCCAACCTCACCAAACCTCTCAGCCCCAAGAGTGTCCACCCTTATGTCTCAATCAGCTGCGGGTCTAGATATGGTCAATCCAGGTGGCATCACAGCCCCTGAACGAATTTTGTAAGAATTTCTCTCTCTTTCACTGTCTTTGTTTCACGGGTTTTTAAAATTAATTGAGTTTTATAATGGGGTTTAGCTGCTTTTCACTGCTGTGTTTATGCAGCTTTACACCCACTTGACTCACTTACAGAGAGATATCAATACATAAGTTCTAAGATTCTTACTAGTCAGATATATTCTTGGGCGGTGAATAGGGGGTGTTGAGTCCAGTTCCCTGAGCAAGGAGTAGGTCTTGTCTATTACATATTGGGTTTATGGAACGGTATCTGAGCTAATTTGAAACCCTTGTTTTATGCATCACCCCACCTCACCTTTGCCGTTAGGCAGCCATAGTGTGTTTTCTAACCGTGTGACTCTGTTCTGTTTTGTAATTCAGTTCAAGGGCAGCGGTTTTTACATTCCCTCTATAGGTGATATCTTATGATAAGTGTCTTTTTCTGTGTGACTTATTTGACTTAGAATCGTCGTACCTAAATCCACTCATCATGCTGCTACTAGCCTTATGACGTTGATTTCATGGCTGAGTGATATTCCATTGTACATAAGGACCACAACTTCTTTATCCATGTTTCTCTTTCCTGGGATATTTAAGGTGTAACGAAGTGGAGGTTCTTGTCAACAGAGCAGCCCTAAACTTTGGGGTGCTTGTGTCTTGCTGATTTTTAGTTTTCCCAATTTATACGCCCATGAGTGGAAGTGCCCTATGCTCTCTAAGCTGAGTTTTGTAAATGTTTCAGGACACACCGTACACTTCTCCAGAGTGGTTGTTGGCAATTTACATCCCGCCCATCAGCGTAGCAAGGCTCCCGTTTCTCCGTGGCCTGTCCTGCATTTCTGGTTTTGACACTTTACTCAGCATGGCCCTTTTGACCGATGGGAAGCGAGACTTCTTTGTAGCGCTGATTTGCCTTTCCAGGTTGCTTGGTTGGCCAAAAAGGGCGTATGCGTTTTTTCCTGAATATATTCAGGAAAAAACGCATACGCCCTTTTTGGCCAAGGGCATCATTGTCGAGGTTTTGCCGCTTTTCCTGTGCTTTAAAGGCGATTCGAATCTGCCTCCTGAAATCTGTTT